>NC_048322.1:5597415-5600406 GCF_013100865.1 Trachemys scripta elegans | reverse complement strand
AGGAGGTAGCTAGGGGCTGTGTGTGGGGGGTGGGGGGATAGTTCAAGGTGCAGTAAGGGGGTAGTTTGGGGCAGAGAGAGGATAGCTGGGGCTGTGTGTGGGCAGGGGAGTGGTTCAGGGTGCAGGGAGGGAGTGGGTAGGGACTGTGTATGGGCAGGGGGTAGCAGGGGCTGTGTGTGGGCGGGGGGTAGCTCAGGGGACAGGCAGGGGGTAACTGGGGCTGTGTGCAGGCAAGAGATAGCTTGGGGGCACGGAGAGGGTAGCTGGAGCTGTGTGCAGGCAGGGGGTAGCTCAGGGAACACGAGAGGGGCTGTGTGCAGGCTGGTGGTAGCTAGGGGCTGTGTGGGGGTAGGGGGGTAGTTCAGGGTGCAGTAATGGGGGTAAATTATCAGAGGGGTAGCCGTGTTAGTCTGGATACGTAAAAAGCGACAAAGAGTCCTGTGGCACCTTATAGACTAACAGATGTATTGGAGCATAAGCTTTCGTGGGTGAATACCCACTTTGTCAGATGCATGTGGTGGAAATTTCCAGAGGCAGGTATGAATATGCAGGCAAGAATCAGTCTAGAGATAACGAGGTTAGTTCAATCAGGGAGGATGAGGCCCTCTTCTAGCAGTTGAGGTGTGAACACCAAGGGAGGAGAAACTGCTTTTGTAGTTGGCTAGCCAGTCACAGTCTTTGTTTAATCCTGAGCAGATGGTGTCAAATTTGCAAATGAACTGAAATTCAGCAGTTTCTCTTTGGAGTCTGGTCCTGAAATTTTTTTGCTGCAGGGTGGCTACCTTTTAATCTGCTATTGTGTGTCCAGGGAGGTTGAAGTGTTCTCCTACAGGTTTTTGTATATTGCCATTCCTAATATCTGTTCAGGGTGCAAGGAGGGAATGGGTAGGGGCTGTGTGCGAGCAGAGAATGGTTCAGGGTGCAAGAAGGGAGTGGGTAGGGGCTGTGTATGGGCAGGGGGTAGCTAGGGGCTGTGTGGGGGTAGAGGGGTAGTTCAGGGTGCAGTAAGGGGGTAGTTCAGGGTGCAGGGAGGGGGTAGCTAGGGGCTGTGTGAGGACAGGGGAGTAGCTCTGCAGGGAGGGGCTGTGTGCCAGGAGAGCTCCCCTGCAGTCCCCATTCCCTGAGGGCTCTGCCAGCTACGGAGCTGGGTCCCCCACCCAGGCAGCTCTTACCAGCTGCATGAGCAAAGCGGGGGGGGGGAGGGGTGTCTGGGAGCTGTGGAGCAGCTTCAACCCCCTGCAGCAGCAGGAGACGAGAGAACACCGCAGCTGTCCTGCATGCCTGGCTCTGGCTTCCTGCCTCTGACCTGGCCAGGGGGTGGGGAGAGAAGGAGGTGGAGGGTGTGTGTGTGTGGAGCTGCCTTGGGACTGCCCTACTCTTGCCCTATAGTTTGGGGGGAAGCAATGCCCCTTGTGCCCCCCAACTCTGCCCATGGGCTATGGCCTTCTGCCCTGTGGGGAGTACCGGGGCTTGGGAATTCAGCCTGCTGTTCCTGGCTTTAGCCCCATGGGGGGTGCTGGGGATCGGGGCTTCAACCCCGCAGCACGGGCCAGGGATCAGGGCTTCAACCCTGTGGCTCCTGGCTTCAGCCTCACAGGAGGTGCTGGGGCTTGGGCTCTGGGTTTTAGCCGCAGGGCCCTGTGGCCCCCCATGTTGAGAACCACTGCTCTAGGAGCATTCACTGTGTTTTATTGTCTTAGATGCCACAAGAATCAAACCACAGCTGCAGCAAGTATACGGAGCTAGGCCTTGCACATGTAAGCGGAGTCTGAATGAGCCCTCCTCTGACATCTTGATGAGCCTAGGTGCGCCGCATGATGGGATTGCTTGCCCAAATGATCACTTTTGACTGGCGTTGGCTCTCCAGTTTCCTTGTTATTGGGGCAGGAGTAATAGAGGGTTGTTCTCCTCATTGTGTGACGCGAGGGCAGCAGAACTGTACAGTAACTCCTCCCTTAACATTGTAGTTCTGTTCCTGAAAAACGCTACGTTAAGCAAAACGATGTTAAGCAAATCCAATTTCCCCATAAGAATTAATGTAAATGGGGGGGGGGGGGGGATATTAGGTTCCAGGGAAAATTTTTTCGCTTGGCTGAGGTGGTGGAGTCAGAGGGTGGGATATCGCCCAGGGGATGCCTTGCTGCTAAATGATGAACTAGCACTCGGCTGAGCCCTCCGGAGTTAACTCGTTGTAGTTAATGTACCCATGTGAGTCTGTATCAGCAAAACGAAGGCGTACACTCTACAAGGCAGCACGAATGGAGGAGACACAGCATGGCAGCGAGACGCACAGTGTGTGTTTGTGCATGAGAGGCGTGCATTGCCCCTTTAAGGACGCGGGCCCCACTCTAAGGACATTGCCTTTTTAAGTAGATCAGCACGTTGAGCTGGCAGCTCTATGGCGATGGGGTGCAGGAGCAGGCAGAGGGGGCGGGGACAGCCTGACGTCAGCACACCCCGGAGACTCCGGGGCGGGGGCGGGAGCGGGTCAGGAGCCGCTGAGAGCCTGCTGGGGAGGGGGCTGCTCTCGGCGGCGGCCCAACCACGTGACCCGGGAGCGTCGCGCGACTTTACATCAGCACGTTCGCTGACGGATCAGTGACGTCACAACGGTCGCGGGGAGACGTGACCGCCGCTTTTCCCGCCGCCCCGGAAGTGACGCTGACAGCGGCTGAGCGATGGCGGAGGGTCCCGGAGCCGCGCCGCCGCCGCACGGTGAGGGGAGCTGGGCGCGCGGCGCGGGGGGCCTCGGTGGCGGCGGCGTCTCGGCTCCCCTGACCCGGGTCCCCGCCCGCTCTTTCGCCTTCCCTTGCAGGCTGCCCCGGCACCAGCAGCGCCCGAGCGGGCAGAGCCGCCGCCTGCCAGGGGTGTCCCAGCCAGGGGCTGTGCGCCGCCGGCGGCCCCGCCGCCCCGGACCCGGGTGAGTGCGCTGGGGGTCGGGGAGCCGCGGGGGGGGTATCCGGGGGGTGCATTGAGCATGTCTCAGGGGTG
>NC_048322.1:5554757-5597353 GCF_013100865.1 Trachemys scripta elegans | reverse complement strand
GGGGGGGGAGTTATTGGGGGGGTCTAGGGAGCGCGTGGTTGCATGTCTCTGGGGGAAGGGTTTGGGGAGGGGGTGTGTAGGGATGGGGGAGGGGTACTAATTGGGGGTGTCTGAGAGGTGCAAGGAGCATGTCCCTCGGGGAGGATGTGGGGTACATGGGGGGAGGGGTAGCTATTGGGGGTGCCTGGGGAGTGTATGGAGCATGTGTCTTGGGTGGGGAGGGGTGTGTGGGGAGAGGTGGCGGAGGGTAGTTATTGGGGGGTGTCTGGGGAGTGTATTGAGCATGTCTCTTGGGAGGGGAGTGGGCAGAGGAGGGGGTGGTAATTGGGGGTATCTGGGTGGTGCATTGAGCATGTCTCTCAGGGGTGGGGTAGTTATTGGGGGGTGTCTGGTGAGTGCATTGAGAATGTCTCTTGGGGAAGAGGGGCAGGGCATGGGGAGAAGAATCGAAACTCTGGCCTGCAGCCCTTTCACGTGGCGGGGGGCCTAGGCTGAGGGTTCCTAGGGTGCCATCCCTTATGCTCATGGCGCAACCTCTTGGGAACACCTTTGCAGCTATAGAAGAAATAAAGGAGAAAATGAAAATTGTGAAGCACAAAATACTAGTTTTGTCTGGGAAAGGAGGAGTCGGCAAGAGCACTTTCAGTGCCCACTTGGCTCATGGCTTAGCAAAGGACGAGACTAAACAGGTGAGAAACCCCTCTCCAGTAGGTCTTTGTGTGGATATACAGAGACTGCAGCTTGGGGTAAAAATATAGGCTGGAATATCTGATTTTAAACTTCATTTTAACACGTCCAAGGTGCTGGGAGAAAAGACTACATAACTTTTTTTTTTTAGACAAATGCTAAAAATTATATACCAGACTTTTGTTACTTATCAGACAACCTAAAACTACAGTTACAGTTGGTTCTTACAGATGGTATTTTACTTGGTTTTCATTACTGTTGTCAAAGTCTAGTAGTTTGGTGGTACATGAATAAAAGAAATGCTCTAGTTTTTTTTTTTATTACAGACATTGAGGACAAGTGGAGTATCTGTCGTTTTTAAGTCTTTGTAATAAAGTTTTGAGAGAGTGTCTTCATGGTTTTCTACAATGCAAATAAAGTTCTAACAAATTTTGGCAGTGTTTTCCAGGGTAACTGGATGTATAGAAAATTCTAAATATAAAAGTTGAATAGAACAGACAGACATGGCATTGAATGATTAATATAGAGACATGATGCTAAAGTGCAAAATCTGGATTTGCTATTGACATACTAGTATGGAAGAGAGAATATATTAACATAGTTAGCATGTGGGATAGACAAACTTGTATATTCGGATGTGATCTAACCACACTATATCCCTAGCAGAACCAAGGAATATGGGCTCAGATCTTTTTAAATGCATCTGACAGTTCCCTGCATGTTTAATGTCAGTGGACCCTGCTGCTAGAGCATAGGACTATTGTATTCCTTCTCATTTTAATATTGTAGTATCTTCCAGAGGTCTCAGTGAGGATAATTGATGATGGAGTCCAGAATAAATCCTTCAGAAATAATTTCTTCTTCTCTAATCTGCTTTATTAATCTCTTTGGGTGTGTGTTGAAATGTTTGGATAGTAAAGTTTTTTATTTTATACACTTCTTAGCTCCATGATGTGTTGTGCTACAGTTTTCACAGTTGTTTTAACTCTGTGGGTCTCTGCATATATTCTAGTCACGTGAAAGTCGCATCTTTCTTTGCTTACTTGTAATGTAAGGCCCTGAACTTGCAGCCACTTAACCATATAAATCATTCCATAGGACTAGTCATGGTCAAGTTACTTATATAAGCGTTGATGGGAGTGGTTTGTAGGTAGCTACTAGTTTAATAACTTATCATTTCATTTTAGAATGCTACTTGCTCTATTATCCTTGTCTTAAAGCATTCAGGGAGCAGAGATAGCTCAGTGGCTTGAGCATTGGCCTGCTAAACCCAGGGTTGTGAGTTCAGTCCTTGAGAGGGCTATTTAGGGATCAGGGGCAAACATCTGTCTGGGGATTGGGCCTGCTTTGAGCAGGGGGTTGGACTAGATGACCTCCTGAGGTCCCTTCCAACCCTGATATTCTATGATCTGTTTAAAGTGGTTGATATTTAGTAGGGCTGTCGATTAATTGCAGTTAACTCAAGTGATTAACTAAAAAAAATTAATCACAGTTTTAATCGTACTGTTAAACAATAGAATACCAACCAACATTTATTAAATATTTTGGATGTTTTTCTACATTTTCATATATATTGTATTCTGTGTTGTAATTGAAATGAAAGTGTGTGGTTTTTTTATTACAAATATCATTGTAAAATGATAAACAAAAGACAGCATTTTTCACTTTACCTCATACAGGTATTGTAGTGCAAGCTCTTTGTCGTGAAAGTGCAAGTTACAAAAAACCAACAACCTACATTTGTAACATAACTGCACTCAAAACCAAAATAATGTAAAACTTCAGAGCCTGCAAGTCCACTCAGTCCTACTTCTTGTTCAGCCAATTGCTAAGACAAACAAGTTTGTTTACATTTACAGGAGATAATGCTGCCCTCTTCTTATTTACAATGTCACCAGACAGTGAGAACAGGGATTTGCATGGCACTTTAGTAGCCGGCATTGCAAGGTATTTATGTGCCAGTTATGCTAAACATTCATATGTTCCTTCATGCTTCGGCCACCATTCCAGAGTACATGCTTCCATGCTGATGACGCTTGTTAGAAAAATAATGCATTAATTAAATTTGTCACTGAACTCCTTGGGGGAGAATTGTATGTCCCCCTACTCTGTTTTACCTGCATTCTGCCATATATTTCATGTTATAGCAGATGATGACCCGGCACATATTGTTCATTTTAAGAACACTTTCACTGCAGATTTCACAAAACGCAAAAGAAGGTACCAATGTGCGATTTCTAAAGATAGCTACAGCACTCGACCCAAGGTTTAAGAATCTGAAGTGCCTTCCAAAATCTGAGAGGGACGAGGTGTGGAGCATGCTTTCAGCAGTCTTAAAAGAGCAACACTTCGATGCAAAAACTACAGAACCCAAACCACCAAAAAAGAAAATCAACCTTCTGCTGGTGGCATCTGCCACAGATAATGAAAATGAACATGTCAGTCCTCACTGCTTTGGATTGTTACCAAGCAGAACAAGATCAGACGAGATCTTAGGGTCATCGTGGATAGTTCTCTGAAGATGTCCACGCAGTGTGCAGTGGCAGTCAAAAAAGCAAACAGGATGTTAGGAATCATTGAAAAAGGGATAGAGAATAAGAGGGAGAATATCTTATTGTCCTTATATAAATCCATGGTATGCCCACATCTTGAATACTGCATATAGATGTGGTCTCCTCATCTCAAAGATATACTGGCATTAGAAAAGGTTCAGAGACAGACAACTAAAATGATTAGGGGTTTGGAACGGATCCCATATGAGAAGAGATTAAAGAGGCTAGGACTTTTCAGCTTGGAGAATAGGAGACTTATGGGGGATATGATGGAGGTATATAAAATCGAGTGGTGTGGAGAAAGTGAAAAAGGAAAAGTTATTTACTTGTTCCCATAATATAAGAACTAGGGGCCACCAAATGAAATTAATGGGCATCAGGTTTAAAACAAATAAAAGGCTAAAAGCTTCCTTTGGAACCAGTACTCAGTACTGTTCCATGGAATGAGCACTTGTAAAAGAAAAGCAACTAGTTGTACACTGAGCACTTGAAGTGCGAGTCTGCTGCTGGCTCCAATCCCTCTCTGCCATGCTCCCCTCTACTCCCCAAAATCTAAACAAACCACGCACACGTATATCACCCTGGGTTTATTTTGACTTTTTATCACTCAGCTTTGTCATGCTCCTTCTATTGGCAAAAGAATGCTCCATAGCAATAGGTCAGCCCACCCATCTGACCTAATGAGATATAAAGATGGCTGTACGTAATGTGCCCTTTGCTCTAACAGGCTATTGCGTAAGGAAAATGAGCTATAGAATCCAAATCCTGTTTTCTATTTCCATTTCCTGCCAGCATTAGAAGAGATGCTTGCTGACTCTTCAAACTATTAACACTTCGAGAATATTTTGTATTGAACTTAAAATAACCCTGACATGATGTTGAAGGCACCTATCATGGATAGGAGGAATGAAAGGCAATTTGAAAAAGACCGTGTTTGTCAACTGTATTCCTAATGGGCTGTTTCTAAAACTACTAATTTGCTAGATTTTGTGCAAGCAAAGGAATTGGGGCTGTTTCTCCTGTTTGCTAGGGAGGGCTGAGTACTGTCATGCCAGAAGATGTAAAAACTGCCCCTCACTTTTTTAATGCCTAATTCTGAAGAAGGAAAATGCTGCATAACTGATTTTCCTTTTTGTATGAGGAATTCCTGTTTATCATTACTCCTGGTATAAGAGGAATTACTGGTGTGTTTAAAATTCTTTTGTAAATAAGATTTGTCATTCCCTCCAACTGCAAGCATTGAAACTGCAGGAACTGCTGTTAGGTTGAAGGAAAACACCCCAGAAATACCCAAAAGATCAAATGACTGCCCCACATGAGTCTCTTACAGATTCAGTATTTGTGTGTGTATATGCATACACAATCTGTAAGACAGCACAGTCCATATCTAGGTATCATGTTGAAATAAATACTAATAACTACAGTCCATCTGCTGTCTGCCTGCTCTCTTTGGTGTCCCATCCTCTTTGCCCCTCCCACACATCACTGACTAGGGATCTTGAGGTGAAAAGGAAGCTGCTTGCATCTCTAAAAGGGCATAGTCTAGCTAGACTTGCCACTGGGCAGGAGGATATGTAGGTGATGAGAGAAGCTGCCATAAAACACATTATCCTGCACACACCTGGGCACTATGGGAAGAAGGTAAAAGTAGCTCAGGCATGTGGTTGTCTTTCCATATGCCTGTTAGTTGTTCTCAGGGGTTCTGTGAGTAAGAAGGGGGCTTTATTTTTCTCCTATACCTTCCTTCCAACCCCAGAAAAGCAAAAGCTACTAAAATGCATCTTTAAAAAAAAAAAAAAAAAAACTGACATACACAGGAAAAAACCTTAACATTTCATTGGTTGTTTCAAGTGCAGTTAAGATCACAAAAATAACTATAAGAATGGCATGTGCCATTCTTCCCCAGTATGTTCCATTATCAAATCTGTTACAAGTCTTGTGCTGACTTGTAAGCTTAACTGCCAACAGACTCAATATGAAGCCTGGGTTCAAGTTATGTGGTGTGCAGCTCTTCCTCAGTCACCATAAACCAATATTTTCTTAAATATGAGCTTAGACATTTGTGTTGCTCATACGTGAGGTAGTCTAGAATGTAGCTGACTCTTCTAATGCTGTCTGGATTCCTCAATGCTGATAACGGTAAAAAGTTGTTTTTGTCAGTATGCACAAAGAGAAATTTTGGGCAACACAAAGAGCACATGGGTTCAGTAACAACATCTTGAACATGTGTGCTATGTGCTTAGTACTGATTGAATTTTATTTTTATGAACTTTTTTCCTAAAATCTGTCTCAGTAGGCTTGCAGTTAATGCTATGAAATCCGCTTCTGTTTTTCAGGAAAGAACTTTCCTTTAATTAATAGCTTTTAAATCCTTTCGAGTTTCCACATGTGGTATTACTTCATCCAGAAAGACAAATCTTTCACAAACACTTCATATTGGATCAATTCTCATTTCCCGTTACCTTGATGTGGCACAGCTGATTCCTATATGGAACAGGTTTCTACAGAATATTGTTTGACCTATACAATCATTATTTCAGGCATGTTAAAGAAATAAAAAAAACCCTAGAAATAAGTTACTTTATTTTGTGACATATTATACATTAGACAAATCACAATATGTAACAACTAAGTGAAATATTTTCTTATGCTGCTTGCCTGTTGGCAAGTGAAATCTGTGACTATGTGGATAGTTTGGCCTTCATACTACTGAATAAGTTAGTTCAGTCTGCACTTTCCCAATGTAAATTAAATTACCTGAGTTTGACATTGCCTCCATGCAAGTAGAACTTGAGGTGCTGAGGCCTGACAAGGTGAATCTTCATAAGCAACAGTATAAATTCAGAACGTTGGTAACTTGCCTCTAAGAAAATGCAATAAAAGTTATTAGATCTTTTCAACCATACAATGCAGTTGCTTAAAATTTTATTTAATTCATATGCTTTCACTATCAGCCATTGACGGTTGCATTCTAATTACATCAGTTTGAAGGTTTTTGTTGTATTATCCAATAATTTGATACTCAAGATTACATGCTTGAGCAGTGCCATCTAGGTTCTAAATCTTTTTATAAATCCACCACTCTGTTACTGAGACATTAAATACATACACAAATATAGAAATTGTTTTTCTGTATAATTTATATACTGCTCAGTCACCAGAGGGAGCATGAAATTACACCCAGGTCCAAGAGCAGTGTTTTGTGAAGATCATGTTACATTTGTGCCTCTGAAGGTGGGGAGGGGGTGGAATTTGTTAGATGTAAACAATTAAAACAGACAAAGACAGGGTTTCAAACTTCTGGGAGGATACTACCAATCATTTTGTTATTCAGTGCCTCTTTTAAGGTGGATCTATAGCCCTGTTGACTAAGCAATATAGTCTTTGTAGGCATACTAAGAATAAAACTGAAGGATTAATGCTCAGTCAACTACCAAGGAAGATACCAATTAATTTCCATTGAGATGGTGAATGACTGCCCATTAGAACTGGGCCTGCTACCAAAAATGAATTTAGTAAAGCAGTCATGTCTTCACGCCAGTGATCTAATGTCAGAATGCTTCATTTCCCATTACTAATCTAAGCTAAATACTCTCCAAATTTCAACTCATTTTAGTGTTTGCTTCTAATTTATATCATGTAAACAACTCTGTGCACTTATTTCCAACTTTTTTTTTTCTTAGATTGCTCTGTTGGACATAGATATTTGTGGACCATCAATCCCTAAAATAATGGGTATAGAGGGAGAACAGGTATGATTGTTTTTGCTTTAAAAACAGTAAGAGCAACTTGTCTCAAGTGGCCTAATAGGTTATTTACTGGAAGTTCTGCTTGACTTAGTTTGCTTTTTTTTTTGTATATTTAGGGCTTGTTCAAGAATAAATTCCTGGGGAATATGTGTGAAAATGCTTACACAATAAAAAGCAAGCTGAGCCGCTCCAAATTCAGTACAGCTTGACTAGCTTGTACAAATGAGTTACACACTTCAAGTAAACAGTTAATGCCAGGATAACACAACATAAAACGAATGTTATTGCCTTTGAAGACTGTAATAGTGCAGAATCATCACTTTGTACAAAATTCTGAAGTTTTAGTGATATGCAGCCTTATTATAGCTCTGCTTTTCAATTTTTGAGAAGTAGAGGCACACACAGTGTTTTGGTACTAATCACGTACACCATTAGTGTTAGTAAGGTTCACCTTGTTTCCTTAAAGACTAGCTAACTGGCATAGGAGTAAGACACTTAACATGCTGTACAGGGAATTTACTTTTAAACGTTGCTTATAGGTTATGGTACTGTTTGTATTAGAAGGATGTTTGAGCCTTCTTTGCCATGCGATTAGCAGCCTCTAAAGGTATGTCTACACTACGAGAGTAGTTCGATTTTACTTAAAGCGAATTTGTGGAACAGATATTACAAAATCGAACGTGTGTATCCACACTAAGGACAGTAATTCGACGTTGTGAGTCCACAGTAACGGGGCAAGCGTTGACATTGGAAGCAGTGCACTGTGGGCAGCTATCTCACAGTTCCCGCAGTCCCCGTTGCCCATTGGAATTCTGGGTCGAGCCCCCAATGCCTGCTGGGGCAAAAAATGTGTCGAGGGTGGTTTTGGGTAACTGTCGTCATTCAGCCGTCACTCCTGCCCTCCCTCTGTGAAAGCGCCGGCGGGCAATCAGTTCGCGCACTTTTTCTGGTGATTGACAGCGTGGATGCCACAGCACTGCGAGCATGGAGCCTGCTGCGACCATCGCTGCAGTTATGGCCGTTGTCAACAGCTCGCACCTTATCATCCACCTTTTTCAGAGGCAGATGCTGAGAAATCGGGTGAGGCGGCTACGGCAGCGCGATGAGGACATGAAGTCTGAGAGGGGCACAGACCTGTCACAAAGCACGGGACCCCGCGCCGTGGACATCATGGTGGCAATGGGTCATGTTGATGCTGTGGAACGGCGATTCTGGGCCCGGGAAACAAGCACGGACTGGTGGGACCGCATAGTGCTGCAGGTCTGGGATGAATCACAGTGGCTGCGAAACTTTCGGATGCGTAAGGGAACGTTCCTGGAACTTTGTGAGTTGCTGTCCCCTGCCCTGAAGCGCAAGGACACCCGGATGCGAGCAACCCTGACTGTCCAGAAGCGAGTGGCCATAGCGCTCTGGAAGCCTGCAACGCTAGACAGCTACCAGTCAGTCGCAAATCACTTTGGAGTGGACAAATTTACTGTGGGGGTTGCTGTGATGCAAGTAGCCAACGCAATCGTTTAGCTACTGCTCTCAAGGTAGTGACCCCGGGAAACGGGCAGGTGATCATAGATGGCTTCGCTGTGATGGGAATCCCAAACTGTGGTGGGGCTATAGATGGAACTCACATCCCTATCTTGGGACCTGCCCACCAGGCCAGCCAGTACATTAACCAAAAGGGCTACTTTTCAATGGTGCTGCAAGCACTGGTGGACCATAGGGGACGTTTTATCAACATCAACGTCGGATGGCCGGGCAAGGTTCATGATGCTCGCGTTTTCGGGAACTCTGGTCTGTTTAGACAGCTGCAGTAAGGTATTTACTTCCCGGACCACAAAATAACTGTTGGGGATGTGGAGATGCCTATAGTGATCCTCGGGGACCCAGCCTACCCGCTAATGCCCTGGCTCATGAAGCCCTATACTGGCGCCCTGGACAGTGAAAAAGAACTCTTCAACTACCGGCTGAGCAAGTGCAGAATGGTGGTGGAGTGTGCTTTTGGATGACTGAAGGGGAGATGGAGAAGCTTACTGACTCACTCTGATCTCAACGAAATCAATATCCCCATTGTTATTGCAGCTTGCTGTGTGCTCTACAATCTCTGAGAGAGCAAGGGGGAGACATTTATGGCGGGGTAGGAGGTTGAGGCAAATCGCCTGGCTGCTGATTACGCCCAGCCAGACAGCTGGGTGATTAGAAGAGCCCAGCGGGATGTGCTGTGCATCCGGGAAGCTTTGAAAGCTAGGTTCCAGAGTGAGCAGGGTAACCTGTGACTATTAAGTTTGTTTATTCAGAAGGTGAAGTTTCCCCCGTTTCTTTATCCAGTTAATGTTGATTATCCTCTCCAGTTACCAACCCCCTTCCTCCCCCTTCCAACACACCTTTAAAAATAAAATAGATGAAACTTTGTTCATTAACACCTTTTTCTTTATTAAGGCTTTCGTGGTAGTGTTGCAACTGGGACGCACACTGTCGTGGGGAGTGGGTGTAGTGATGGGATGGAAAGGACGCTTCTAAACTCAAGGAATGACAGGCTCCTGCTCTTAGAGCGGTCCGCAGTGGTGGACTGGTTGTTTCAACGGAGCCTGCCACCCCTCCTTTTCGGGACTCTGTGTGTGGGGACTATGTGAGTTTGTGGCAGGGGAGGGCAGTTACAGATCCCCTGCTGCGTGGCTCTGTCATCCAGGCTAAGGACCGCTGCATAAGATCTTTAACTGCCCTCCCCTGCCACAAACTCACATTGCCCCCCCCCCCCCAGAACATGAAAACCACCTCCCAGACTGACCAGGGTGCCTAGTGACTGCAATGTGTGTGTGACCTTCTGCTGAACCTGCTCCCGTGTCTGTACCCTGGTAAAGGTGACCGTCCTCTCCAATTACCAACCCCCTTTCTCCCCTTCCTCTAAAAGAACATGACGGAAACAATAATGAACAGAAACATATGTTTTATTAACAACAACAAGTTAGGGGATGAAACTGGGATGGGGGCTTGGGTGAGGTGCTTTTGGAGTGAAGGAAAGGACTTATCAAATCTTTGGGAATGAGAGCCTTCTGTTACTTGAGCAGGCTGCAGGGGTGGAATGACTGTTTTCACGGCCCCTGCCGCCTCTCCTTCTTGGGACTTTGGGTGAGGGGGGATGGGACTTTGTTGGGGGGGAGGGCGGTTAGAGAGAGTGCAGTGGGGCTCTGTCCTCCTGCCTCCGGTCCTGCAGAACATCCACAAGGTGCCAGAGCATGTCCATTTGCTCCCTCATTAGTCCAAGCAGCGTTTGAGTCGCCTGCTGGTCTTCCTGCCGCCACCTGTCCTCCCGTTCGCTGTGTGATCGCTGGTATTGCGACATGTTCTCCCTCCACTGGGTCTGCTGTGCCGCCTTGGCTCGGGAGCAGCCCATAAGTTCTGAGAACATCTCGTCCCGTGTCCTTCTCTTTCGTCGCCTGATCTGCGCCAGCATCTGGGAGGGGGATGCCAGGGTAGCTCGGGAGACACTCGCAGCTGTGGGATGGGAAAAAGGGAGTGAATTCCTCAGAAAGATACATTTTTGTGAACAATGAATATAGTCTTTCTCTGTGAACAAGACCATGCACAGCACCTATCACATGCGCACTCAGGACAAGGTCGAATTTTCGGCCTTCCCATTGAGTGCCTGGGGTCTTGCTGTACAGATCACACAAGCGGGGCCGGACAACGGAATTCAGCTAGCAGGCGGACATAGTAAGCCATAGACTTTTGGCTGCTTAAAGCTTAATTTATAGCAGTGCCCTCCTTTCACGTTCCAAGCACTGCTCCTAGGGTCGGCCAGTTCCTGCTGCCAGCAGTCCGGCCAGCATGAACTCTGTCCCTGTCCCACCCCCCTCGCGGCTATCCCCGGGAAAGATCCCTGCATGCTGCCCCCGTCACGCCTCCACCGCGTGGCTGTAAACGGCCAGTTACGTAAAGGAACAGGCAATCAGTCCCAATACTAACATTTCTCTAATTCAAAGCAGGTCACCATGAGCGATATCACTCTGATGAGGATTTCGGAGACAGAGAAAGACTGCATGCTGCGTGAATGCCAGCAAGCACCAGGGCCGTATGCCGCCATGCTTTGCGAGGCAATGATCCCAGAGTACTTGCTGCTAGCCTGGCGCGGAAAAGTTTCCTACCATGGAGGACGCAATAAGGCCGCTCTCCCCAGGAACCTGATGCAAAGGCTTTCACAATACCTCCAGGAGACCTTCGTGGAGATGTCCCAGGAGGATTTCTGCTCTATCCCCGGACATATTGACAGAATTTTCCAGTAGCTGCACTGGCAAGGACTAAAAACTAAAGCGTCTAGGGCAAACTAATCATGAAAAACCCATTGTTAAGATACCATTCCTATTCTGTTTAAAATAAATGTTTAAAACACTTACCTACTGATGTTTCCCCTGATTCACAGTCTGGGTTACCGCCTATGGAGGATTGGTAGGGGATCTCCGTGAGGGTGATGAAGAGATCCTGGCTGTCGGGGAAATCAGCGCTGTCGACTGCCTCGTCCTCCTCATCTCCTTCCTCATCTTCCCCGTCCGCGAACATCTCTGAGGAAGCGGCCGTGGACAGTACCCCATCGTCAGAGTCCACGGACAGTGGTGGGGTAGTGGTGGCGGCTGCACCTAGAATGGAATGCAGTGCCTCGTAGAAACGGCATGTCTGGGGCTGGGATCCAGAGCGTCCGTTTGACCCTTTGGTCTTCTGGTACCCTTGTCTCAGCTCCTTGATTTTCACGCGGCACTGCGTTGCATCCCGGCTGTATCTTCTCTCCGTCATGGCTTTGGAGATCTTCTCATAGATCTTCACATTCCGTTTTTTCGATCGCAGCTCCGAAAGCACGGACTTGTCGCCCCACACAGCGATCAGTCCATGCTGGGGCCCTCTTTCTATTCTGCGATTATATGGTCACCTCTGCTGGAGAGCTCTGCATCGTTGCCAGTGCTGCTGAGCTCGCCACGATGTCCAAATAGGAAATGAGATTCAAACTGGCCAGACAGGAAAAGGAATTAAATTTTCCCGGGGCTTTTCCTGTGTGGCTGGTCAGAGCATCCGAGCTCAGACTGCTGTCCAGAGCATCAGAGTGGTGCACTGTGGGATAGCTCCCGGAGCTATTCGCGTAGAATTCCATCCACACCTACCCTAATTCGACATGGCCATGTCAAATTTAGCGCTACTTCCCTCGTCAGGGAGGAGTACAGAAATCGATTTAAAGAGACCTCTATGTCAAAATAAATAGCTTTGTTGTGTGGACGGGTGCAGGGTTAATTCGAGTTAACGCTGCTACATTCGACATAACCTCCTAGTGTAGACCAGGCCTAAGACATTTATCTATGATCAGGCTGACACGTTAATAGGAAAGTAATGCCATTGGCATAAGGAACTATTGTCTTTGAGAGAAATTTGTATATGCTTGTGTTTCTCTGGAGTTGGTTGCCAGTCCCCTTTCTGGTTTTGTTGTACTATGTAGCAAACTTTTAGCAGGTATCCCTATATTTACAGGCAATGGCTAGCAGCATCTGATTCTCTTTCCTTCAAGTATTTCTGAGTGGTGTCCTTCAGGGTTAACTTTTCTGCAGTAAGGGAATGACAGCTATATTGCAGATTGTTAGGCAGCTTGTTTGCTGCAACAGCCATTTCATCAATAGAATTCATTGTTTACTGACTAATTCAGGAACTCTGCCTTTTTGCAGTTTCTTACATGGCCATTTGACTCTTTCAATACGGTTACATTTCAAACCAGATGCCAAGAAATACGCTATCATTACAGTGTAGCTTATATTTTACATACTTTGTGTGTATATATCGGTTTTTAAAACATTGCTTTTATCCTCAGGTTCACCAGAGTGGTTCTGGATGGTCTCCGGTGGTAAGCTAGTGAGGTTTTTTTCTTTTCTTTTTTAAAAAAAAAAAAAGCAGTTTAGGGGGGCCTATTCCAGAGAGAAACTAGAACTATTTTCTCCCTCCTACCCACTCTTTTTCCATACACAGAAGTCCTGCTTCTTGAAGAGGCACTACAGGTTAAACATCATAGCTTTATAAAAATTCCTTCTGTTACTAACATCACAGTGGGTTATTATAACTGAACATTTTAAAACAAAGTAAAGTTTCGCTTTTTCAACTGTTTCCCTTTGCACTTATTTTGGTTTGGACAACGAAAATAGACTAGTCGGTTTCAATTATTTTTGGTTCTCATGCACTTGCATAATACTTCACTTCCGGTTATAATAAAACTGCAGATAATTAAATCCCAAGGAATAACAGAGGTGATGTTCTTAACAAAATGCATGGAAATAGTTCAGATTTTGTTCAAACTTTTGTACATGCCACCACACACATTTTTCTGATGCTGAGAGAGAAAGGGAAGTCATTTTAGCCACATGCCTTCTCAGTAGTGATTCTGTGAAGATTTATTGCATTATCTGTTTGTAAAAGGCTTTTTAATATGTAAATATAGTCAGATTACTGATTGTTGTACAGAAATCGTGCAGCCTTTGACTAATGGAGGAAAAGTAGGGACGCTGCATTTTTTTCAAACATCCATTTTCTTAAACTATGTTTTGATCCATTAAAATCTTTCAAGAACTGGTAAGGATATTATTTTGGTAAGTAAATTTCTTTCTGGGCTATCTTAATAGTTTGCTTCCTCTTTTCTAGTATGTTGAAGAAAACTTGTGTGTAATGTCTGTGGGGTTCTTGCTCAGTGGTCCTGATGATGCTGTTATCTGGAGAGGACCCAAAAAAAACGGTCTGTATCTCAAGTATTTTCATTGTTGTTGATTGTTGCATCGGGGAGCATAAACTATTGCAATTTAGACAGTGCTTCCTTTTTTCCATATAAAACTTGGTTTGTTGGCAAAGCAGTTATTCTGAGCATTTCCTTTCACTCTGGGGTGGTTGTTGTATATTGAACTGAGCTCTCTAACATAATCAGAACAACTTAGTTTAGACTGGCTAGATGGAAACTAAGGAGTCTATATTTGATAAAATATCATTGCATGCATACTACTGATTAACGTGTACATTTGATACTTTTTTCACACTTGGGCAGAATTTATATCTATAGTTTATTGCTCCTTGTTAACACAGGTCTGATGCCCTTTCTAAATAGGCATGGATATTGATCACGTTTTAAAAAAGATTCCTAAATTGATTGCATATCTGAAAGAAATTGCAATATTCAACATCATAATTTTCAAGTTACCTGATGTTCAGGGTGTGTGTGTGGTGTGTGGTTTTTTTTGTTTTGTTTTGTTTTTTGTAAATGAATGTAGCTAGCAAACGGTCTTATTTGGTTGATAATTCAACCTTTTACATGTATACTATTTGTTTTTACTATCCTTTTGTGCATAAAAGAAAACTGGAAGTAGACCATTTGGTTATGGCAATAGATAATAATATTCTTTTGAGCCAGTTTTGCTGATGAATTTATGTAAAAAAACTGCTTATCCTTTTTTCAGAACTTAAAGTGTGATTTCCACGTTACCGCAGATTTAAAATTACTTTGTTTTAGCCCTTTCAGTCCCACATCTCATTGCTTTCTGCTTACAGTTTCTGCTAAATTTTCTGAAATAGAATGTACCTAGCTTTTTATTGATAACACTCAATTCTTGTTTGACAGTGCATACGTTAAAGTATAGAGAAATTTGAGTAGAATGCTCTGGAAGTATAACTTAAGGGGCAGATCTTTCTGAAACAGTGATTCTGTACTGATATTAATAGAGAGTCCTGTGGCATCTTATAGACTAACAGATGTATTGGAGCATAAGCTTTCGTGGGTGAATACGAAATTATAAGGTGCCACAGGACTCTTTCTTGTTTTTACAGATCCAGACTAACACGGCTACCCCTCTGATACTGTACTGATATTGTGAGGGTCCAGGATTGTTGTATCCAAAACCTTCTATATTTAAAATGATCAGCTGAAAAGATGGGATCTGAGAGTAAAACTGAATTCTTTATTTTATAGCATTCCTACCAGTAATGAAACTTCTGACAGCAAAATTATGGCTTCAGTGACCTCTTTTATCACTTGCCATAGATGCACTTTTGCAGATGTAACTGACTGGAACTTGCTAAATAATTCCGATACATGTGAAGTAATAGAATCCACCTCACTCATCTGTGTTGGCTCTGCACTGTTCTGTTAACAGGAGTAAAAATATATATTTGCTGAAGTCAGACAGAGCAGATATTTTGAGTGAGAAGGTCCCATTTTACATACTCTCCTTGCAGAATAGACCCATGCTTTGAGATTGAGTGTGGCTGCAGTCATATTTGGGGTAATCGTTTAGCACAGAATAGATTCTCAAAGTGCCTTTCAGACTTTTTGAACAACCGACCAAATTCTGAATGTCTCACTAAAGCTTTTGGCTCCTTTAAGTTTACAACGGAGATTGAGGAAACTGCACACCTGAAATTTAGAAACATACAAGCTAGAAAATAACAAATTTGTTATTCATCTTGCATCTGTTTTTAGGAATGATCAAACAATTTCTTCGTGATGTGGATTGGGGTGAAATTGACTACCTTATTGTGGATACACCTCCAGGTACTTCAGATGAACATTTATCTATTGTGCAATATCTAAGTTCCTCGCACATAGATGGAGCAGTTATAATCACTACTCCTCAGGTAAGAGAAGTATCGCTACAAATTTAATACCAGTTAAATCAAATCTTTGCTTTGGAATACTTATTAAATTTACAAAAATGACTATGTCCATCAACTATAGCATGTAGGCACAAAGGAATGCCTCTCCATGGAAGGAGATGATTTAACTCTGCCAATTGGCTTCAGAATCTTCTTCCTGCCCTTTGGGATCCATGCCCAGCACAATCCTTTCATCACAACCAAATTATTGGATGCTGATCCTTAGAGATCAAATAATTTTCTTATTTAAATGATACTGTGTTTAACTTCTATACAGCTCTGTGGCATGTTAGAGACTTCCTGAAGGCAAAGGACTCTGAACTTGCAATACTGTTGACTTACAGATGGTGCTAGGAGGGAAGTAAGGAATGATAACATTAGACAGCAGGAAGATACTAGTGATGTTGGGGTGGGGGGAATCGTGGTGAGCTTTTATTTATTTAAGGACAATAGAACCTCTGGGTTAGTATACTTTTCCTTCTTGGGATGTGTATAGTGGTTGGTTGTTTTTTTTGGGGGGGGGCGGCGGCTTTTTGTTTGAAGTCAGGCACCAGTGCTAAGATTAGTGGCAGAAGTGTAGCTAAATCAAAGGTACATTCTTAGTGGGCAATTTGAAGGAGGGGGAGAAGAGGCCAATTGTGCAGGAAGAGGCACAGTTTTCCAGGAGTAGGAGCAACAAGAAAATGTCCAGAGGCACAAGTGGCAGGAAACAAGTGGAATACTAAATAGGGAGTAGTGAGTAGAATGCAAGGGATGTGGTAGGAGGGAGTGGAAGGTAATGAAGTCAAATGTGGTTTTAGTAAAGGGAAATCATGCCTCACCAATCTACTATAAATATCTGAGGGGGTCAACAAGCATATGGACCAAGGGGATCCAGTGGATATAGTGTACTTAGATTTTCAGAAAACCCTTGACACGGTCCCTCACCAAAGGCTCTTATGCAAAGTAAGCTGCCATTGGATAAGAGGGAAGGTGTTCTCATGAATTGGTAACTGGTTAAAAGATAGGAAACAAAGGGTAGGTATAAATGGTCAGTTTTCAGAATGGAGAGAGGTAAATAGTGGTGTCCCACAGGGGTCTGTTCTGGGCTCAGTCCTATTCAACATATTCATAAATGATCTGGAAAAAGGGGTAAACAGTGAGGTGACAAAATTTGCAGATGATACAAAATTACTAAAGATAGTTAAGACCCAGGCAGACTGCGAAGAGTTACAAAGGGATCTCTCAAAACTGGGTGACTGGGCAACAAAATGGCAGATGAAATTGAATGTTGATAAATGCAAAGTAATGCACATTGGAAAGCATAATCCCAACTATACATATGAAGTGATGGGGTCTAAATTAGCTGTTCCCACTCAAGAAAGAGATCTTGGAGTCATTGTGGACAGTTCTCTCAAAACATCCACTCAATGTGCAGGGCAGTCAAAAAAAGCAAACAGAAGATGGGAATAATTAAGAAGGGAATAGAAAATAGGACAGAAAATATCATGTCTCTATATAAATCCATGGTACGCCCACATCTTGAATATTTCGTGCAAATGTGGTCACCCCGTCTCAAAAAAGAGGTATTGGAATTGGAAAAGGTTCAGAAAAGGGCAACAAAAATGATTAGGGGAATGGAATGGCTTCTGTATGAGGAGAGATCAATAAGATTGGGACTTTTCAGCTTGGAAAAGAGACAGTTAAGGAGAGAGATGATTGAGGTCTATAAAATCATGACTGGTGTAGAGAAAGTAGATGAAGAGTTGTTTATTACTCATAACACATTTGGGGTCACCAAATGAAATTAATAGGCAGCAGGTTTAAAACAAATAAAAGGAAGTATTTATTCACACAACGCACAGTCAGCCTGTGGAACTCCTTGCCAGAGGATGTTGTGAAGGTGAAGACCATAACAGGGTTCAAAAAAGAACTAAATAAATTCACGCAGGATAGGTCTATCGATAGTCTATTAGCCAGGATGGGCAGGAATGTTGTCCCTGGCCTCTGTTTGCCAGAAGCTGGGAATGAGCGACAGGATGGATCACTTGATGATTCCCTTGATGCATCCGAAGAAGTGGGCTGTAGTCCACGAAAGCTTATGCTCTAATAAATTTGTTAGTCTCTAAGGTGCCACAAGTACTCCTGTTCTTCTTTTTGATGATTCCCTGTTCTATTCATTCCCTCTGGGGCACCTGGCATTGGCCACTGTTGGAAGACAGGATACTGGGCTAGATGGGCCTTTGGTCTGACCCAGTCTGGCCATTCGTATGTTATGTAGGCATGTTTAATGAGAAAGGGGAGGGTTAGGGAGTGGTGTTAGAATCATAGAATATCAGGGTTGGAAGGGACCTCAGGAGGTTATCTAGTCCAACCCCCTGCTCAAAGCAGGCCCAATTCCCAGACAGATTTTTGCCCCAGATCCCTAAATGGCCCCCTCAAGGATTGAACTCACAACCGTGGGTTTAATAGGCCAGTGCTCAAACCACTGAGCTCCCCCCCATTAGAATTGACTTTGGAAAGAGCGAGTAAACCCGTTCCTGCACATCTTCCTCAACACCTTCACCAGATTAGTTTTTTGATGTCTTTCTCTAAACTAGTAGGTGCAAAGGTAATATTTGCATAATCCCTTTATTTAAAGAATACTTTTCCCTGAAGATATGACATTAATGCAGGTGATATGCATAAAGATGGTTGATCCCATGCCAGAGTTGTTGGACAGATTTAAAGATGTTGGAAGCTAAATTGATTGAATAAAGATCTAAATATCTTGATAATCTTTGGTCAGTCTCAAGACAGAAGATACCTTAATTCAGTAAACCAGATAATAGGTTATATGTTTAATCTGATGGTGGAAAACATGCTCAGTTGCTTGAAAGATTTCTGTGCTAAGAAAGTTTGCTTTGCAGGGAAAACCAATAGATGGAAAAAGTCCGGAACATGTGGACTGACAAAATAACACTTGCTTTTGATAGGAAATATCACTTCAGGATGTTCGAAAGGAGATCAACTTCTGTCATAAGGTGAAATTGCCGATCATAGGTGTTGTTGAAAATATGAGTGGCTTTGTATGCCCAAAATGTAAGGTAAGACTATCTAAAACTTATTGCTAAGATTTTCACTCGTCTTAATATACGCAGTCCAAATGTATGTATGTTTTGTGGTGACCATATGGGAAGGGAAAGGATTTACTTACCATGGCACAAACTTGCTTGATCTCCTGAATAAAAAAAAAAAAATCCTGTTTCTGTTGGTGGAAACAGTATCAAGTTCCTTTATACAGGAACTGTTGTCCTTCGATAGTTACGAAAGGTGCATTCCCGAGGCCAAGGATTAGTTTTGTGGCTCCTTTTAGGAGCCAGAACACTGTATAAAAATAGCAATTTTGAAATGGAGGCTTCAGCTACACAGCAGGATGTTACATGTTCGACATCGGTATTTGAATAATAGACCTACTTTAAGATCTGTGTTTAACAACTCTGTCTTAAATGCTCCTATTATGAGGAGCCACTGGCTGGCATCTCTGAATAGCTGATGTGGGTTGTTGCATCCTCCCTTCTTGTTTAGTTTTGCTGCTAAAAGCTTATGCAAACATTTAGATGTTTCTGTATTACTAACAATTTCCTTTCGATGTTGAACTCCTGATACCTGTTATATAAGTGACCTACATGTACTGCTTTTGCTTCAGAACTTTCCTGGCACTTTCAACACATGAAAGTACAAACTGGGAGCCTTATGGAATGGGGTGTAGCTACACTGTGTACCTTAATCGTTTTCTAAAAACATTCCCATGGCAGATTGTATGTGCCAGTCATGATAAACATGGAATCTGAGGATTGGGCTAGGAAGGGAACAAGATGACAAATGACATGTTACTGACCCAGTTAGAGAAGGAACTGAAGGATGGTAACAACCAATCAGACATGCAGACTAATGCACTATCAGCTTGTCTGGGGATGTGGGTCCATGGGTTTCAGGTGAGTTCCTTGGCATCAACCTATTGCCCATTTGAACACATCCTCAAAGCAATATGAGTGCTTGAAAAATCAGACATAATTGTCAGTCTCTGCTCACGAGTCCCAGGTATTGGAAAGAATTAGGTTTTTGCAGGTCAGAATTAAAAAATAGTGACAGCTTTTGGCTGGCCACGCTGTCTGCTTTCAAATCCCTTGCTCTTGTAAATTTAAATTCTAACACACACAGCTTTAAAATTAGGATTATGTATATACCACAATAAATGTCTTCTAGAAATAGTAACCTAAACTAGACAAATAGAGGACAAATGTATTTGAAATGGTACTTGTGATTTATATATACACCTAAAGTGCTCTTAATGATTTGTGTGAAAGCTTAAGTCAAATGTTTTAATTGGGTAGAACTCTAATGTGTTTAATGATAGTATGCCAGGAACCTACTGCACATAGCCATCAGAAGCCCACAATGTTGGTCCTGTTTTAATTGGGATTTCTCAAAATGATCTTTTCTGGCGTCGTCTTATATTACTTGTCCTTTGTTCTTTTGTGTTACAGATTGAATCTCAAATCTTTCCTCCAACAACTGGAGGAGCAGAGAAGATGTGCCAAAATTTAAATATTTCTCTCCTGGGGAAAGTGCCCCTAGATCCTCAAATAGGTAAGCTTGGCAAATTGCATAATAAAAAGCAGCAATGTGCTTGCCATTACTTCAGGGTTATTTTTGGTGTATCAGCTAAGGTTGAGACATACTCACTTTGATGAACACAAAACAGTGTCCAATAGCTGACTTTTTTAGAATGAAAATTGTTGCAAATATAGTTTGTGGAACGGTGATGATATGGTTTGGTCTGAAATGAGTAAAATGATGAGAGAACTTCCTGCTTAGGTTTAAATCAGGCCTGCACAACTTGTAAAACAGTGAGAGCCATATTACTCCAAAGAAAACAGCTGAGGGCCGAAACCCCCGGCCCCGCCGAACCCCCCCCCAGTACCCCCCAGCATTGCCCCCCATGGAACCCCCCAGCACCACTCAGCCCCCCCCAACAACCTCCCCCCTCCTCACCAGCGCCGCCTGCCCCCCGAAACAAACCCTCCTTCCCCAGCGCTGCCCCACCGAAAAAGCGGTATTGAACCTTGGTAGTATGTTATAGTGGGCCCCTAAGGTAGTATAATTAAGGTAAAAGAAAAATGTCTTTTTGCTAGAAGTAGAATAAGATCTCTCCCCCCCCCCCCACTTTGTAATAAATTGCCCTGTGAGTGAATGAGGAAGGCATGGCAGGCAGCATCTCCAGACAGCTGCAACCTTTGGAGAGGGGATGGGAGCCAGACCAGATCAGTAGAACACGTCAGCCACGGACTTGCCACTTGCCTCCTCAGCCCCCCTCCCATGGCTCGCCTCCTCACCCCCCGCCACTGTCCGCCCGCTCGCCTCCTCAGCCCCCCTCCCTCACCTGCTGCTTGCCTACTCACCCCCCGCGGGCCACACCGAGAGCCCACACGGGCCGCATGTTGTGCAGGCCTGGTTTAAATAGTAATCACCTTTAGTAACATGACTCATATAGAGTGTGCCATTTTTTTTTTTTTGAAAAACTGCTCATTTACAATTGCAGACTAGATGAAACCATACCACAAGGAAGAATAAAATCTTATAATATCAAGTTTTGATCTAGTTAAAACTAGAGCTGCTGTAACTGAAAAAATGCTCGTTGTATGAATTTAGGTAGATTTTTTTCAGTGGATAATTAAATGTACTAAAAGAAAAGAAGTAATATGTAAAGAACCAAGTTACTAGTAGATAATATACGCCAGTCTACATAGTATCCAAGTGTAAAGCAAGACCATCTTGGTGCTACTCTTCCATGGAATTAAGGAACAGCATCCCATGTAGATGGAAGGATGGTATAGTCAGGGCATGTGTCACGGAGTCACTGGGCAATGCTCTGGAACTACTCCATACAAAGGCAGTCAGGTCTCTGGGGGAGTCTCCTCTCTGTGAGCAGACTGTCTCCAGGGCAAGAAACTTCCACCTTCCTGGGTCTGACCTCGGAGCAGTCAGTATCCCCTGCCCCACCGTACACTTCCCACAGCGAGTCCGCGCAGGCGGGACTTCTGGGGAAGCCTGCACCCCACCTCCGCAGTCAGACATGACTGTCAGCCAGCCAGTAAAACAGAAGGTTTATTAGATGACAGGAACACTGTCCAAAACAGAGCTTGTAGGTACAGAAACTGGACCCCTAAGTCAGGTCCATCTTGGGGTCAGGGAGGCCAGACCCCAGGTCTGGGCCTCCCTCTCTTTCCCCAGCCAGCTCCGAACTGAAACTCTCCAGCCCCTCTTCTGGCCTTTGTCTCTTTCCCGGGCCAGGAGGTCACCTGATCTTTGTTCTCCAACACCTTCATTTGCCACCTTTGCAGGGGAGGGGCCCAGGCCATCAGTTGCCAGCAGACAGGGTGTCGGCCATTCTCTGTACAGACAGCATCTCACTGGTCCTCTAGGGCTCTGCAACAATCGCACACCCTTATCCAACCGGCTAGATACTTAAGAAAGACATAGGGGAAACTGAGGCACCCACACATTATTCAGAGAGAACATTAAGAACATTCCCACTTCGTCACATTGTGCATCGGAAAACCTAGGACCTCAATCTGAAAAACGACATTGTTCTGCTACTTAGTTCTAATAGCTATCTATAAGAAAATAGCTACCGTGCTTCATTTATGTGTTACTGACCCAGGAAGAACATAAGCCCTTGGTTCACTGGACTGGTACAGCAATTTTGGGGAGGTAAATTTCAGGCAATTTTTTTTGTTTTGTTTTTCCTGCATCACAAGGTTTTTAGTTTATTTCTCTCCCCCCCCCCCCCTTTTTTTTTAGGGAAAAGTTGTGATCAAGGCCAATGTTTTTTCTCTGAAATACCTGAGTCCCCAGCTACTTCATCTTACAAGAATATCATCCAAAGTAAGAATGTCATGTTAAAAGGCTGATGTGTGAATTACTTGTCTGAGCAATTAGTTTCTAAAATATGTTATGAAGGCGTCAACAGCATAATTTTGGCAGAATGGGGGGAGGGATATCTCAGTGGTTTGAGCATAGGCCTGCTAAACCCAGGATTGTGAGTTCAATCCTTGAGGGGGCCACTTAGGGATCTGGGGCAAAATCAGAACTTGGTCCTGCTAGTGCAGGCAGGAGGCTGGATTCAATGACCTTTCAGGGTTCCTTCCAGTTCTATGAGATAGGTATATCTCCGCATATATTTTTTTTTATATTTAGAATGTACAGTATAAGGATCATGAAATTGCACCATTTGTTATCTCTTTACTTGTCTCAAATTATTTCAGCCACTTATATTTTAAACAATTAAATTATGTTAAAATGATAGCTAGTTAACTCCAGGTAACTAAAATAAGTGTGGCTTTCTTTTGACCTTCTTTGAGTTCCAGCAAATACATCATGTACTCTTACTGACAAAATAAAATAGTTTTGCTAACTTTCTATGAGCAGGCATTTCTTAAATGGAATTTGGTAGCTTACCAGTGAGTGAAGTTTTGAATATGTCACTCTTACACTTCTGGAAGAGCAAATGTACAAAATGCAGAAAGTATTCAAATAGCAGAAGAAAAATGGGTCTAAAATTCTTTAAACCATTTCAAATATAAGTTAGGGTAATATGACAGACAAAATTTTGTGACTTATGCCCACAGCAGGCAATAGATCCATGCAGTGATCAACAGTACATAAAATAAGTTCACTACTACCTTGTTTTTGCCTCTTTGCAGGGATTCAAGAATATTGTGGCCTACACCACTCTAAAGAAAAACTATCTAACCAAGGAATGGAATAAATGTGCAGTTAATTATAGGAAAGCAATGATTGTCATGAATCAGTAGGAAGAATGTAAAGATTTGTGCTCCCTTTCTGTATTGCAAATAAATAATTTTTAAGTTAATGTCCTTGCTTTACATTCCTGTTCTTGTTGTGTGCGATCACCATAATATTTGAACATCTAGTCCACCTGATGTCTCAAAGCTTTGTTATAAGTTTATAGAAATAAGTCACTTAGTGCATCAGAGGTGAAATCTAAACGCAGAATTTTGTGATACCTGTAATCTTGCGTATGTCGTGAGTGAAATTAATCTTCAAAGATGTTCAAATAGACTTTCTTCAGAAACTCTTGTATATTAAATACATATTTTCATTGGAACATTTACCTGAGTCTTTTTTTTAAATTAGTACTTTCAAGCCTCCTTCATTTGAGGATTAATTGTAGTGTGCATTTCCATGCTGTGTTTCATTGGATAAGATCACTTGGACATCTTTTTCTTTGATTAGTAGAATTCCATGTTTAGAGTGCAGTCACTTAAATTTAGGATTGTCTCCTCTTTTGTGATCAGAGTGTCTGGGAAAAGAAAAATAAGTTTCAGCCTAGTGGGAACAAATTACTAACCATTTTTTTTTAACTTAGACAAGTTAACATTAGTTTCCTTGTTTGTAATACAAGAAATTAGAGGGCAAGTGTCAAGGGAAAATTAACTGCATTTGCCTTCAAATTAAAATCAATATAAACTTGTGTGTGTGACTGCAGAACAGAATGAGTTGACTTGAGGGAGCTTGCTGCCTACTTGATTTATAGCAAGGAAATAAGTCAGTGTTCAGGCTTTATTTTACTTGGTGAATTAAACTCCTACAAATAAATTAAGTGCTGTGTTGCCAGAAATCCCTCTCAAATGGGCCTTTCCTCTGCTCTCCTCAACCCAGTCTCTGATTCCAGACCCCCCTCCTTCATGACAGAAATTAGCCAAAGGGAGGAAAGAAAAAGGGGATGGGTAACTACCCTACTCTTGCACTCTCAAGAAGGATATTCGCATCCTGAGTGTTAACAAGTCTTTTGACTTGTCCAATGGTTAAACCTCCCAATCTCTGAGAAATGAGTAGCACATTCTGTAGGAAAATTGCAGTTATCTTTTATATTACACTACTGAAATTATGCTCTCTGATCTATGTAGTATGAATATCATAGAACTGAGTATTAGAAACATCCAGAAATCAGGAATCCTCCGGAGGCTTTTATCTTAATGACTAAAATGACCCCAATCATTATCAAACAAACTCTGTATTAACTTCTCAAACAGAAGCAAGGAATTATTTTCATAGGATATAAAGCTAGTCTTTGGCCTGTTTTAAATAAAAATTGAAATTTTCCTTCCTGCACACATTGCCTTTTTATGTTAGCTTATAACTGCAACCAAGGAACTCATCACTAAAAATCTGAGTTTGACATGTTTTGACCACACAATTCTTTACTCTTGTTCAGACAGAGTTGATGCTCTAGAGTAGTGTTACTTAATAAATGTTGTCTTATTGCTTATCCATTTTTCCAATATCAGTCCTCAACTTACACAGTCACCTAGTGGTTATGTATTTCCATATCCTTCAGGACATCCATTCCCTGAATTTCTTCTTCTCTCTCCTGTAGAATGAACACAAGAAATCTAAAGACGATGTTCTACTAATCTAACGCTGCTCCAGCATTAGTATCTAGAACATCTACTGCAATCATTCCTCAGTTATTTTTGTTGCCGCCTCTAATGTACTTTACAAAATCTTAATCTTAACTATTCCAGGGCGGTAACACAAGAGCACACAACGGGTTTGTTATAAAACACGTTTGTGACGTTGCACTCCATATGCTTTATGAAAATACGCTTGGAATGGGAATATAATGTAACTGGAATGTGCTTTTATGCAAAAGCTCTCTTGTAAGGTATTTACAAAGCTTATAACCTACTGAGCGTTGTCATCCTATTTGTATGTATGCATCAGTCTTGTATCTAAAACTAGAAATATGAAGTTAACTCTTAATGGTGGTTTAGAATCTTGATGGCTCCTATTGACTAGGACAATTGGCTGTAAATGGCTGTTTACCTGCAAGCCTTCCTGTGTACGGGATGAAGAATGAGGTCTCACAGGACATCTGACGAGGTCACATGATTCTGGAATCCATCTTAAACCTGGTGCTTTTCCATTTAAGAGGAGGGGTGGAAACCAAGAGAGACACAAGATTCCCACCTTGTGCCAAAGAGATAAAAGCAGGTGGAACAGAACAAAGGAGGCTGCCAGTCATGAGAAATCCCCTAGTTACCACCTGAGCTGGAACTAACTAACTGTACCAGGGAAAGGATTGGGCCTAGACTAGGAAGGAGCCTAGTCTGTGAAAGAAGCTTATTGGAACATCTCTGTGGGTGAGATTTACCTGTATTCAGTTTCTTAAATGTATTAGGCTTAGACTTGAGTGTTTTGTTTTATTTTGCTTGGTAACTTACTTTGTTCTGTCTGTTATTACTTGAAACCACTTAAATCCTCCTTTTTATAGTTAATAAAATCACTTTTGTTTATTAACTAACCCAGAGTAAGTGATTAATACCTGGGGAAGCAAACAGCTGTGCATCTCTCTCTATCCATGTTATAGAGGGTGGACAATTTGAGTTTACCCTGGATAAGCTTTATACAAAGTGAAACGGATTTATTTGGGGTTTGGATCCCATTGGGAGCTGGGTGTCCGGGTGCTGGAGACAGGAGCACTTGCTGAGCTGTTTTCAGTTAAGTCTGCAGCTTTGGGGGCGTGGTTCAGACCTGGGTCTGTGTTTGCCCCAGGCTAGTGTGTCTGGCTCAACAACACGGGGTTCTGGAGGCCCAAGCTGGCAGGGAAAACGGGCTCAGAGGTAGTTTCAGCACGTCAGGTGACAGTCCCAAGGGGGTCTCTGTGACCGAACCAGTCACAATATTGTCTAATTCTTTTAGACCTCAGGCATGCAAACAAGACAATTTAGAAAAGTTACATGGTCACTTTTTCCACACTGCATGGGAAAAAATGGTGCTTATTTTCTTGAGCCACTCAATTCTGCATCTTTTGGGAAAGTAGAAATTGATTTGTTGGTCTTTGCCATCCACATCCATAAAAGAAAAGAATGTAGCAGCAGCAGCAAGATATTTTCTTGTACCATGAACAGAACTCAAACAAATACCAGGACAATTTTATAGGCCCTTTTTACAGGCCACTTTTCAAGGAAATACCTTCATTTATTGCAAAGCAGTCCTTGTCAAAGGGTCCTTTTGGCTTCTCTGTTCAGGTCACACTTACTCTTTTGCAGTGCAACAGTTAGTCCGCGCAATTCCCAAACTCCTCATTCATGTCTATCAAAGTGTAAATCACCCTAATGGCCCAATTCCTAAAAAAGCTGCTGTGGAAAACACATACATGATGCGGCTATTGAGAATAACTAACCTTAATACAACCCTGTGAAACATCTGTGGTGACAAAAACCTTGAAGTTAACTTGCTGATGCTTTTCCCCCCTCCTAATTTACAGTGGATGTAGCCATATAAGTTAGCTGGAATCTCCCTTCAGCTGCTATCACAAGAGCCTGCAGAAGTTGGCCCAGGAAAAGATATTACCTCAGCCAACTTGTCTCTCTATGACGCTATAGACAATCAAGAGCTTAGTATGGACAAAATGATAATTCTGCTTAATGTAAGAGCAAAAGGAATTACTTTAAAATAATAAATTAAAACTTGCATTTTAGGAAGTTTAAATAACCAGTAACATCCCTTCCTACCACTGACAGATTCGCCTTATTTTGGGAAGTCTCATTTAACATTTTGAGGATGGACATCATTTCCCCTCCTCCTCCTCCCAGCTCTGGTCTCACTCCTTCCAGCTGGACCCATTTTGTCAGTGCTTTGTGCCAAACTATAAGACATCAGTCTAACTCCAAAGAGTAACTTTAAATCTATATCCAGTCATGTTCCCTTCATTTTAAGACATTCACAGCCAAATTCTTACTACCAGCTATTTACAAGACCTTTAATTGAATTTACCCTTGAATGGCACTGCCCCTTTACCTACAAAGGAGGGTCTATAGTAATTTGCGCGTTTATGAAAGACTTAAGAGTACTGTTTAGAAGATGTGCTAACCTCTGCAGAAAGCATTGTTGCCAGCTCAGAGTGCCTGAGGCAAAGCAACAGCGGGTTCGTTGCCCGGTGTGCTTCGCACCAATAAACACACCGGGGGGAGAAGCAAACAAAGTTTATTTGGGATCCCAAAGCGGTGCTAGGAGACAGGCATGTCTCAGATCAAGCACACTAACAGGAACAGTTTTTCTTCTTTTATACATTTTGCAGTTAAGCCTCACCCCCCCCCCCTTTCTGCTCTAGCCCTCCCTTTCTCCCCCCCATTCCTCCCTCTACCGCTCCCGTCCCTGGTAATAGTTACTAAGCAAATAACGATTACATTTAAGCAGTTAAATCATTCTTGGCAGCTACAAGCCTAGCTTGTTAGTAACTTCTTTAAACAGTTATCTTGTCCTTTTTCCCTTCAGCCAGAAACATGCAGGCCTCATTATTACCGCTTGAGCAGGGGGTTGCACACAGATAACTGGTTGCTTACATATTCCAATTGCACCTGGCTTTTGAGGTTGATTAGAGTTTAAACATGGAAGGGTAGAGTTTGGTTCACTTAGGCCTAGTGCAGGAAGGCTTCATTGACACTTTGTGGCCTTCCACCCTCCCAAGTTACCTAGGGTGAGGCCTAGTGACGTCAACAACTCCCTCCTTTGAGAATACTCAACAAGCCTTTGGCTGAGTTTTCTCATATTCTGTGGACAAGATATGATTAAGTGCTATGAAGCTGGGGTTTTCAATGAGAGGGTATGCCGGGATTTTTGAGGAACAGGGGGCACAAAGCTTACGGAGGAACAATTTAAAATAAGCAATCAGGAGGAGGGTGACCAGGCACAGTACCACACCTGTGAGGAGGAGACACACAAGGCCACCACCCAGTCCTCCTAGTTGGGCAACCAACTTCAAAGGGAATCGAAAACTGTGGGTTTCCTTTCCTGGGCCTTCCACTGCTTGAAAGCCTGTTTGGCCGACAGGACGTGCTTGTTAATATCCTGTGAGTTTTCCGGGACATAAGTACAACATTCATTCCCAATAAGGGCACACACCCCGCCCTGGGAGGCTAAAACGTAATTTAAGGCCTGTCTGTTTTACAGGGACAGCAACTGGAGCTGGTATAGCTTTGAGTTAAGGCTCTTCTCTATGGCCAAGGTTTCATTGGCGAACGTGGTGAGAAACACAGAGAGCCTGCGATAAAATTGGGTTAGCCGTCCCACCCCATGGGATGGGAGGAGGATTATACCCAACCTGTCTCCTTCCTTAATGGGCTCTGAGGCGGCATACAAAGATTTACGCTGCCTGGGGCGGCCAGGGGTTGTCCCTTAATGCATACTGGGATTCAATGGTACAGTTTTGTGACAAGGGGGTACCCGAGGTATTTCTTCCCCTACTGAACCATCCCCAACAGATATCTGACCAATTTTGGGGGACCACCCTCCAGGGTAACCCTGCTGCGTGGTGCGGGATTTGGGAGCATACTCAGCAGTTAGAGAGGTTAAACTCTTGGGCAAAGCAAACCTTCAAGGACTCATATGTGTTTGTTTCCAAGTTAGTAGGGATCCCTTTCCATCCCGCATGTGGTTGGTGGGAAACAGGAGGTAACAAAAGGAGTGTCCCTATGGCAAAGAGTACCACTGTGGCAGACCCTGGACCTGAACTCATGCTGGGCAGGTGACCCTAGGGCCTAACAATTACAATTCCCCAAATACCCACAAAATATCAATTACCAATAGTAGGCAGATTAAAAACAAAAGGACCAGGCCACCAGGTTAGGCCGGCCCTGTGAGAGTAAACACAACCAATGCTTAGAGTTTTCACGAGGAGTGTGCTGCGACTGTCCAAAGAGACCACAGGGCATTCCCAGCAGATCTTATTGTTTTTTTGAATAACAGTTTAAGTCTCAGGCAGTCGCTGGTAGTCCTTTTCCGTAGGCTGGACGGTCCACTGTTCAGGAGCGGGCACTGCCTTCAGACGGGAGTGATGAATCCAGTTCTTGTGTCCCTTGACCTTTGCTGCTGTGTGGGAGACCAGCAGGACGGTGTGGGGTCCCTTCCACTTCTCTTGGAGAGGCTAGTCCTTCCAGGTCCGAATGAGAACGGAATTGCCTGGCTGCAAGGAGTGGACAGGGGCACCCAGCGGGAGAGGCTGCAAATCTCTGGTATACCTGTGGAGAGAACAGAGAACAGCAGACGGAGAGCTGAGATAAAAAGCCACACCCCACTTCCCTGCCAGAACCGGTGTACCGTTCATAGGCCATGCCCTTCCAAACATAATCTCGAAGGGACTGAGCCCTAACCTGCCCTTTGGGAGAGCGCGAATGGGGAGCAAAACAAGGGGTAGAGCATCAGGCCACTTAAGGGAAGCCTCTTGGCAGACCTTTGAGAGGTGCCGCTTAAGTGTCTGATTTGTGCGTTCCACTACTCCACTGGCCTGCGGTCGCCATGGAGTGTGGAGCTTCCAGGGGATTTGCAGGGCATCTGATATCTTTTGAATGACTTGGGATGTGAAGTGTGTTCCGTTGTTAGATTCCATCCATTGGGGGAGTCCGAAGCGGGGAATGATCTCCTTGACAAATTTCAGAGCCACCATTTTGGCAGTGTTGTTAAGGCATGAGAAGGCTTCAGGCCATCCGCTGAATCGATCCACCAAGACGAAAAGGTATTTGAATCCTTGGGTCCGGGGGAACTCAGTAAAGTCTATTTGCCAAACCAGCCCTGGGCCTGGGGTAGGTTCCAGAGTGGCTGGTGGCACTGACACTCCTGGTTGAGGGTTGTTCTTTTGGCAGATTAGACATTCAGCCTGTACCTGGGAGGCCAGGGGTCTAAGAGCCTCCCTGCCAGCGTATGATTCTTTGTTTCTTCACCAGGGTCAGTTCTTAATGTCTTTTATAGTCAGGAATTTCTGGACTTTGTGGTTCCAATGAAGCAAGTGTTCCTTCTTCTCTTTTCCTGAAACAGTGTGGTTCAGCATCATACAGGGGAGAGGTTACTAGCACATTACCCTGTCTTTAAATAGGCTTATCATCAGTCGGAGAGTCCTCCCGAGGTGGAGGGGTCTTTTTACAGTGAGAAGCCTGGGTCCAGGTGGGCAGTCCTTGGCACTTCACAGCGGTGTTGGTGGTTAACAGGACTTGGAAAGGGCCTTTCCAGTATGGAGCCAAAGCAGTTTTTCGTTGATGGACTTTACGTAGACTCAGTCTCCTTGTTTCAATGAATGGCAGGGCTGCTAGGGTCTTTGGTTAGCACTTCTTTTATCTGTGAGAAAAGAAACCTTACACATTTCATTAATGCCTGGCAGTGTTTTGCAGATCTCATAGTTGCTTGGGCACATTCAGGCCCCCCTTTTCTTGGTTGTCAGCCAAGTCTTAGCTGTGAACAATGCCCTTGGATGCGGCCAGCATCTTATCTTTGGACTGAGTTTGCTAGCTATATTTTTTTCCCCTCAGTTAACTCGTTCTGTTCTTTTTCCTGCTCTCCTTCTTGGCTTCTTTTAACTTACAAAGGAAACTTCCACTCTTCACTCATACACCTTTTCCCAACAATGAACACATACACATTGCCATTATACACCCTTCCAGTAAAATAACTTCTATACAGAGCTTTGGAGCAACAAACCAGGACGAGCACACCCACTTTTGAGGAGTCCAACAAAGTCCAGGAGGCTCACAGTGGCTTTAAGGCAAGGGATGAGACCCACGGCAGCAATTAATAAGTCATCCACATATTGCAGGAGGAGGACCCTGTCCTCATTGTCCCACTCCTCCAAGTCTCTGGCCAGGGCCTGGCCAAACAGAGTGGGGGAATTTTTAAATCCCTGGGCCAACACTGTCCAGCAAAGCTGCTTTTTAACCCTCCTTTTGTCCTCCCACTGGCTCCACTCTGAGGCTTGCATGGCTGAGGGCTCAACTGCAAGTGTCATTATCCAGGCATTCTCTGGGGGTAAGGTGAGGGTTATTTCATCTTGGGTGAAATGCAGGGTGGCTCCTAAGCGACAAAGCAGGTCCCGTCCTAGTAGAAGTGTTGGACAATCAGGGAGGTAAACCAGTCTGTGAGATAGAGTTCTGTTTCCCAAAGCACATTCCGCTGGGGCATATACTGGGCACTTGGTTCCTTTCCCTGTGGGACCCACCACAGTGAGGGACTCTGACACAGGCAGCTGCAGGGGTTGGTTTACGGCGGTTTGTGCAGCTCCAGAGTCTATTAAAAAGTCTATGTCCGAATCTCCCACCCACATTTTTACTCGGGGTTCCAGGGGCAGGATAGTCCATCTCCCCTGATACCCCCATTCCTGATCCTCCGCTGCCATCATAGGGGTACCTTCCCTTTCAGGGCACTCATTTTCCAATGTCCCTCCTTCCGGCATATGGCACACTGGTTGCGACCCAGACGCCTTTCCTGTGAGCCAGGGCGCCCACGTCCACGGCCTCTCATTCCCCGGCCCCTTCCACCTTCCTGGAATTTTCCCCTGCCACCGGCCTGTACTGCTGCAACCATCATTTTCGCCTGCCTCTTTTCCTTTTCTTTAGACACAACCTGATTACGCTCCACCTCAGACAGCAGGGTCCGCATAAGGACATGACAATCATCCCAGTCAGGCTTACAGCTAGCCAGGCACCCTTCAAAGACCGAGATAGACTTGCTTGGGTTCGTTGAGAATTCCCCTACCTGTGCCTTAAAGGCTGCTAGGTCCACCGGGTTAAAAGGCACATGGGTGTAAACCTGCATAGTAGTGGTGATTCCTATCTGAGCCATGTCTGGACACCACGGTCTCAGTGATCAACGGATAAAATCCCACCGAGGGGGCATCTCTGGGACCTGAGACACCTTGTCTTTATATGGTGGGGGTGTGATAGCCGAAGGGGACACCGGACCTGCCATTACAGCTGTGTGTGTGTGTGTGGGGTGGGGGGTTCTGGAGACTAACAGTAGCTACTACCGAACCTGTCGGAGTCAAATTACACTTTTGCAAAATATCTAACCTATCTCTTAGCAACATAAACAACTGTACATACATCTGTTCATTCCATTTACCCGTTCGCTGACAAAACAGATGCAATTGAAGGATCGTGTTGTAATTAAGTGATTCTTCCGGTGGCCACCTTTCCTGGTCCTCTAGCTGATATTGAGGCCAATCAACTGTACAGAACCTTTTCAGTTTACTTTTAGTTATTGGATTTGCGCCAAACACTTTCCAATTCACCAGAATGCATTCCAAGGGTGTACACCTTGCCCTGCCTGCTGTACTCTGTCCCTGCCCCGTAGGGAGACACTGGGTGTCCCCAGGTCATAACAGGTAGACACTGGGCGTCCCCAGGTCAAGACAGATAAAGTCCCCACTGGACTGTTCCTACCTTATCCAAGGGTCCGGTTCTGCACCGTTGCCCTATCCACGGGACCGGTTCCCCACCGTCGCCCGCAGCTGCTTCTCCACTACTCGAGCGCGTTGCACCGTTGTGCCCTCCGGGGTCGACCAAACCACGTCTTCGCCGAGGCCCCCGGTAAAGTCACTGGTGCGCGCTGAGCATCGGTCGTCGCCGCAATCTGTCGACCTCCGAGAGGGGTCCGGGCAAGGCTAAATTTCACCCTCGAGCCCCACATTGGGCGCCAAAACTGTTGCCAGCACAGAGTGCCCGAGGCAAAGCAACAGCGGGTTCGTTGCCCGGTGTGCTTCGCGCCAATAAACACACCAGGGGGAGAAGCAAACAAAGTTTATTTGGGATCCCAAAGTGGTGCTAGGAGACAGGCACGTCTCAGATCAAGCACATTAACAGGAACAGTTTTTCTTCTTTTATACATTTTGCAGTTAAGCCTCCCCCCCCCCCCCTTCTGCTCTAGCCCTCCCTTTCTCCCCCCCATTCCTCCCTCTACCCCTCCCGTCCCTGGTAATAGTTACTAAGCAAATAACGATTACATTTAAGCAGTTAAATCATTCTTGGCAGCTATAAGCCTAGCTTGTTAGTAACTTCTTTAAACCGTTATCTTGTCCTTTTTCCCTTCAGCCAGAAACATGCAGGCCTCATTATTACCGCTTGAGCAGGGGGTTGCACACAGATAACTGGTTGCTTACATATTCCAATTGCACCTGGCTTTTGAGGTTGATTAGAGTTTAAACATGGAAGGATAGAGTTTGGTTCACTTAGGCCTAGTGCAGGAAGGCTTCATTGACACTTTGTGGCCTTCCACCCTCCCGAGTTACCTAGGGTGAGGCCTAGTGACGTCAACAGCATCATTTTAGTAGCACGACTATTTGGTAAACATTTTCTAATAGGTCAGCTTTCAGAATCCTAGCAATGTAGGCAGGCTGGAGGGAGAGTTTATCAAGTCCAGCCCCCTGTGCTGAGACTGAACCAACCAGATCTAGACCATCCCTGACAGATGCTTGTCTAACCTGTTCTTAAAAATCTCCAACGATGGGGCTTCCCAACCTCTTGGCAGCCTTGTCCAGAGCTTAACTATCCCTATAATCGAAGTTTTTTTCCTAATATCTAACCTAAATCTCTCTTGCTGCAGATTAAGCCCATTATTTCTTGTCCTGCATTCAGTGGACATGGAGAACAAGTGATCACTGTCCTCTTTATAACAGCCCTTGACAAATCTGAAGACATAACAGGTTCCCCCCCATCTGTTGTCTTCTCTCCAGACTAAACATGCCCAGTTTTTTTAACAATTCCTCAAGGGTCAGGTTTTCTAAACAATTTAGAAAAGTTACCTGGTTACTTTCCCCACAATGCATGGAAAAAATGGTGCTTATTTGGTTCTGAAATGGTGATAGGTCCAAGTCTTTCCTAATGTGTGGCGCCCAGTACTGGACCCAGTACTCCAGCTGAGGCCTCACCAGTGCCAAACAGAGTGGGGGCAATTGCCTCCTGTGTCATATATGACACTCCTGTTAATGCACCCCAGAATATTAATGGTTTTTGCAACTGCATTGCACTGTCATTTCATATTCAACCTGTGACACCCAGATCCTTCTCACCAGTGCTATGGCCTAGGCAGTTATTCCCTAGTGTGTAGCTGTGAATTTGATTTTTCCTTCCTAAGTATAGTACTTTGCACTTCTCTATCTAGTTGTCTAATGAACTGAAGAACACTATTATTGGTAGTACTGTCTTTGGAAGACAGTACTACCAATATTAATTTTCTGATGTTCATTAGACAACTAGATAGAGAAGTGCAAAGTACTTATCAGACATTTTCTAGAAAACGATCTTATTTTGGAACCAGTAACTGAAGTTTAAAAGGCCTCATTTCAAACTGATTGCGGGGCGCCAGACGTTTTGCTGATGTTGACTGTTTGCAGGCATGGCCCCCAGCAGCTCCCAGGGGCCGCAGTTTGCTCCCAGTGGCCAATGGGAGCTGCGGGAAGCGGCGGCCAGCACGTATGAGTCCTGCTATATAACTTGTTACATTACAGCCCTAGAAAGGCCAGTATGGTGGTATTGACAATAAGCAGCAACTGCTTATTTCCAGGAAGGCCTGCCAAAACATTAAATGATGCAGTGTGACAGAGTGGTCTGGTGCAAGCCATGGAGACCAGGAGGCTGGGTGGTGAAAGGATGTTAGTACAAATATTATCCAAGTCCCAAGAAGACATGCAGGATCCCCTGGGAGAATAACACGAAGGGGAAAGGCGTCCAGGAGAGCTGGCTGTATTTTAAAGAATCCTTATTGAGGTTGCAGGAACAAACCATCCCGATGTGTAGAAAGAATAGTAAATATGGCAGGCGACCAGCTTGGCTTAACAGTGAAATCCTTGCTGACCTTAAACACAATAAAGAAGCTTACAAGAAGTGGAAGATTGGACAAATGACCAGGGAGGAGTATAAAAATATCGCTCAGGCATGCAAGAGTGAAATCAGGAAGGCCAAATCACACTTGGAGTTGCAGTTAGCAAGAGATGGTAAGAGTAACAAGAAGGGTTTCTTCAGGTATGTTAGCAACAAGAAGAAAGTCAAGGAAAGTGTGGGTCCCTTACTGAATGAGGGAGGCAACCTAGTGACAGAGGATGAGGAAAAAGCTAATGTACTCAATGCTTTTTTTGCCTCTGTCTTCACAAACAAGGTCAGCTCCCAGACTTCTGGACTGGGCAGCACAGTATGGGGAGGAGGTGACCAGCTCTCAGTGGAGAAAGAAGTGGTTCAGGACTACTTAGAAAAACTGGATGAGCACAAATCCATGGGGCCAGATTGCACTGCATCCGAGGATGCTAAAGGAGTTGGCGGATGTGATTGCAGAGCCATTGGCCACCATCTTTGAAAACTCATGGTGATCGGGGGAGGTCCCGAATGACTGGAAAAAGGCTAATGCAGTGCCCATCTTTAAAAAAGGGAAAAAGGAGGAACTACAGGCCAGTCAGCCTCACCTCAGTCCCTGGAAAAATCATGGAGCAGGTCCTCAAGGAATCAATTATGAAACACTTAGAGGAGAGGAAAGTGATCAGGAACAGTCAGCATGGATTCACCAAGGGGAAGTCGTGCCTGACTAACCTAATTGCCTTCTATGATGAGATAACTGGCTCTGTGGATGAGGGGAAAGCAGTGGATGTGTTATTCCTTGACTTTAGCAAAGTTTTTGATACGGTCTCCCACAGTATTCTTGCCGCCAAGTTAAAGAAGTATGGGCTGGATGAATGGACTGTAAGGTGGATAGAAAGCTGGCTAGATCGTCGGGCTCAACGGGTAGTGATCAATGGCTCCATGTCTAGTTGGCAGCCAGTTTCAAGCGGAGTGCCCCAAGGGTCGGTCCTGGGGCCGGTTTTGTTTAATATCTTTATTAATGATCTGGAGGATGGTGTGGACTGCACTCTCAGCAAGTTTGCAGATGACACTAAACTGGGAGGCATGGTAGATATGCTGGAGGGTAGGGATCAGATACAGAGGGACCTAGACAAATGGGAGGATTGGGCCAAAAGAAACCTGATGAGGTTCAACAAGGACAAGTGCAGAGTCCTGCACTTAGGATGGAAGAATCCCATGCACTGCTACAGACTAGGGACCGAATGGCTAGGTAGCAGTTCTGCAGAAAAGGACCTAGGGGTCACAGTGGACGAGAAGCTGGATATGAGTCAACAGTGTGCCCTTGTTGCCAAGAAGGCTAATGGCATTCTGGGCTGTATAAGTAGGGGCATTGCCAGCAGATCGAGGGGCGTGATTGTTCCCCTTTATGCAACATTGGTGAGGCCTCATCTGGAGTACTGTGTGCAGTTTTGGGCCCCACACTACAAGGATGTGGAAATATTGGAAAGAGTCAAGCGGAGGGCAACAAAAATAATTAGGGGTCTAGAGCACATGACTTATGAGGAGAGGCTGAGGGAACTGGGATTGTTTAGTCTCCAGAAGAGAAGAATGAGGGGGGATTTGATAGCTGCTTTCAGCTACCTGAGGGGGGGTTCCAAAGAGGATGGAGCTTGGCTGTTCAGTGGTGGCAGATGACAGAACAAGGAGCAATGGTATCAAGTTGCAGTGGGGGAGGTCTAGGCTGGATATTAGGAAACACTATTTCACTAGGAGGGTGGTGAAGCACTGGAATGCGTTACCTAGGGAGGTGGTGGAATCTCCTTCCTTGGAGGTTTTTAAGGCCCGGCTTGACAAAGCCCTGGCTGGGATGATTTAGTTGGGAATTGGTCCTGCTTTGAGCAGGGGGTTGGACTAGATACCTCCTGAGGTCCCTTCCAACCCTGATATTCTATGATTCTACTAGGTCCGGACCAGCAGCCTCAGCCGTAATTTTCTTCTGGATCAGGCCATGAAGTAGCAACATTCAGGAGGAGAAGATAAACATTCCTCTCTAAACAGATTCTTACACCGTGAGTGTGACTCAAAACAGGCTCCCCAGTTCATGAGAAGGATTTGAATGAAACCCACAGGAGGGGATCCCATGGTTAAAGGCTCAGTCAGGGGGAGGGATAGCTTAGTGGTTTGAGCATTGGCTTGCTAAACCTAGGGTTGTGAGTTTGATCCTCAAGGGGGCTGTTTAGGGATCTGGGGCAAAATTTTGTCTAGGGATTGGTCCTGCTCTTGCTCTGAGCAGGGGGTTGGACTAGATGACCTTCTGTGGTCCTTCCAACCCTGATATTCTATGAAAAGTAAAAATCCAACTGCAGAGTGGTTTCTCTGGAACAAATGGCTTTTTAGCTTGGGGTATTGCACTGCTGAACTGAAGCTGCAGTGGTGGCTGCCAGCAGAAACATTTGACTTAGGAGAAAAGGGGCTGATTGACCAGAACCTAGTGGGGGTGGAGAGTAAGGAATTATACAGTCTGTACCAGGCCTAAGGGATTCACTTCAGTTTGGGAACAGAAGCCTGCTCTACACCTTCTTGAAGCTGTCATTGTCCAAATAATGGGACAGATAATCAGTCCAAGCCAAAAGATTCGAGCTTCAGCTTCAGTTGAGGCAGCTATGCTTGTAAATACCTAGAAAGAAAAACCTTAACAGTGGGTAAGGACTGAGACATGTTATTTATATGCATTGTCATGTTCCTGTTTCTGCTGTTTTATATACTATCAGCTGTAGCTACCTGATATAAATGATTTCCTATTGCCTGGCTGTATGCTTCCTTAGGCTGGCATTCAGTTAACTGAAATCATTTCAGCATGGGAGAACAATTTCAGGTTCTAAATACAGGATTAATTTTCTTTACACAGACAAAAATTGATCATGCCCTGAACTCTACTTAGTACCATAGTTATGCAGGGTAACTAGTTGAACCACCAAGCATTTTAGACATTTATATTCTGCATGAAATAGCCATTCAAATCCAAGTTTATCTTCAACAATATGAAAGGAAACATACTAACTGGTAGAACTCAGTTGATTTTATTTAAATGCTACCAAATTATGAAGTACCCTGGGCCTAGAATGAGTACGTCCAGCACTCTACACTGTTTAACAGGCAGGATAACATTTTAGGAGCAATTGTGAACCGAACCGCCTCTTACTTTTCAAAAAATCAAAGTGTCATTTTGGCTTTTATTTTATATTCTCTTATTTAATCTCACCTTGGATTTTAGAAAAACTAGGAGTACAGATCAGTCTACTCTAGTGGTCACTAACTGGTTGATCCTAGAGACTCTCCCAGCTGCTCGCAGAAGTGGCCCGGTTTGAGGGGAGATGGCGGGGGGGGAGGCGGGGGGAAGGAATCTATGCACACTGCTCCTGCCTGCAAGCACCACCCCCTCAGCTCCCATTGGCCACAGTTCCCCGTTCCTAGCCAATGGGAGCTGTGGGGGCGCTGCCTCCAAAGAGGGGCAGCGTGCGGAGCCATATGCCCCCTGGTCCACCCCAGGGGCCGCAGAGGCACGTTGGTCCCTTCCGGGAGTGGCATGGGGTCAGGGCAGGCAGGGAGCCTGCCTTAGCCTCCCTGCGCCGCCGACCTGGAGTCGCCTGAGGTAAGTGCTGCCCAGAAGGAGACCACACCCCAGTCTTGACCCCCACCTCCTGAAGCCAGTACCCCATACTCCCTCCTGCACCCCGAACCCCCCAGCCCTGATCCCCCTCCTAGAGCCAGCACCCCATACCCCCTCCTACACCCTGAACCCCCCTGCCCTAGCCCTGAATCCCCTCCCAGAGCCAGCACCCCATACCCCCTCCTGCACCCTGAACCCCCCTGCCCCAGCCCTGCCCCCCTCCTGGAGCCAGCACACCATACCCCCTCCTGCACCCCAAACCAGCTGCCCCTGCTCAGTACCCCCCTCCCAGAGCCAGTACCCCATACCCCCTCCTGCACCCCAACCCCCAGCCCAGACCCCCCTCCCAGAGCCAGCACCCCATACCTTCTGCCCCCTGAACCCCCTGACCCCCTCCCAAAGCCAGCACCCCAGCACCCTCCTGCACCCTGAACCCCCCTGCCCCAGCCCAGACCCCCCTCCCAGAGCCAGTACCCATACACCCTCCTGCACCCTGAACCTCGCTGCCCCAGCCCTGACCCCCTCCCAGAACCAGCACCCCATACCCCTCCTGTCCCCTGACCCCACTCTCAGAGCCAGCACCCCATACCCCTCCTGCCCCCAAAGCCCCCTGCCCCAGCCCTGACCCCTCTCCCAGAGCCAGAACCCCATACCCCTCCTGCCCCCTGAACCCCCCTGCCCCAGCCCTGACCCCCCTCCCAGAGCCAGCACCCCAAACCCCCTCGCTGTGCCCAGACCCCCTCCCATACCTCCTGCACCCCAACACTCTGCCGCTGCCCAGAGCCCCCTCCTGCACTCAAACTCCCTCCCAGAGCTTGCACCCCAACCCCCTACCCCAGGCTCAGCCCGGAGTCCCCTCCCACTCTGCAAACCCCTCAGCCGCAGCCCAGAGCCCGCACGCCCTCCCAAACCCCAATCCCAGCCTGGTGAAAGTGAATGAGGGTGGGGGAGAGTGAGCGATGGAAGGGGTAGATGGAGTGAGCGGGGTGGGGTTTTGGGGAAGGGGTCGATCCTGGGTTGCCCTTAAATTCAAAAAGTGATCTTGTGCATAAAAACGGTTGGAAACCACTGGTCTAGATATCTAGATAATACTTAGTCCTGCCATGAGTGCAGGGGCCCTCTGCCAATCCCTTCCAGTCCTACGATTCTATCACTGATATAAAGCTGAGATCTTATCTAGACAGTGAAATCTAAGGGGCCTGTACTACTATCAGCCACCAGGTACTGGGACATCCGTTTTCAGACACCCAGGATATCAATCTCCCCATGACTGTTTTGGGAAGGGAATTGTATTAATTTTCTTTTCCGATGGTTAATCCCCCAACAATTCCTATAAAGTCTTCGGTCAAGTAATACTGACAATGCTCAGTAATACGGGAGGTGGGGGGTGGGATATCGGGGGCGGTTCTGCAAAGTCAGTTTCATGCGCTGCAAAGCAGATTTGTGCTACTGCAAAATCTTGACAGCAGGGAGTGCAGCTCATTTCTGTGTTTCTTAAACATCTAAAAGGCACCGAAGTTTTTAAAGGGGCCCGGGAGAAGAGGAGAGGAGGTGGCGGGGGGACACCCAGGCCTAAACCCTCCACAGCAGCAGTGAGCACGGCCTTTTCAGTGAAAATAAATGCCAGATGTGTAGTGGCAGTAACTGAAATGGCCTTTTCTCCCCATCTCACACAATTTCCTTTCTGTTCCCCCCCCAGAAAAATCCCCTCCCCCCCAGAAGTCAAACTCCTCTTCAAGTCCAGCTATCTGTAACCCAATAAGGATATAATGTCCAGTGCTGGACTTTGCTAGTGATGTGAAATGCGCTCCAGTACTAGGGTGCTGGCTGTCAGTTTTAAACTAGAGGGATGCCTAGATGGGGAGCCAGGGGGTGGAGGAGAGGGCAAGAGGGAAATAACTGATGGGGAGGGTCTGGGGTTAAAGGATCCAGGGGTAAGACGCCCTGGAAATAGAGACTGAAGCTCCATTCTGTATCCATAGGAAGTTCAGAGTAGCTAAAGAGTTGACGGTGGTGGGATTTGAACCGACACCTCCAAAGAGACTGGAGCTTTAATCCAGCACCTTAGACCACTCAGCCACACTACCAGCTGTGAAAAGCAACAGCTGCCTGCTCCTCTCCCTGTGAGGGCTTCTCTTCACTGCTAAATTAGGTCAACAGTGTAAACTGGAGGAGGGACCCCTCAGCAGCTCAGGGGAGTTTCTGGTAACAAAAAGAATTTCTTGCTCACGAAGATGCAGTAGAGAATCTGATGATTTCAGGAGCCTGGGGGGAAATGGAGCTGGGGAGACAGGTCAGGTTGCTAGGAAGATAACAGGATGCTGACCCCATCAGGAAAGGGATAGATAAGAAGACAGAAAAGATCCGATTGACTCTATATCAATCCACGGTAGGCTGGAAGGCGTTTGCAGCTGTCCCTCCATCCGTCTGGGAGGGAGGCCACGCCCCCTTGCTACAAATTCCCTGGTAGGGCCCAGTTCGGGGGGAATTAGCACCCTAACTCTGCGGGGTAGCACAGTACTGAGGGTAGGGGGCCCTGGCCCTCTGACAGGGTGGGGCACCAAACACTTAGAGCCTCTGACCTACAATCAGGGTAGGGCAGCAGTGTCCATAAGCGCCGGCTCTCAGGCAGGGCAGGGCAGCAAAGTCAGGAGGCTCTGGCCTGTATTTAGGACAGATCAATACTGCGTCTGTATGCCCAGACCCTCAAACAGGGCTGGGGGGTTCTGGCTCTGGCAGACTGCCAACAAACACAGGTCTCTTGGCCTATGTCGGGGAGGCTGCCAACCCAGGGGTGGGATAGCAGCGGTAGGGGGATGTGGGGCCACCCGACTGCACCACGTCCCAGCCCAGGACAGGAGGGAGACATCCTTCCCCTCTGGTGACTCGTCTCCAACTGAGCTGGAGGTATTGCCTTTTGTACTTCAGGTTCCTCTCCCACCGCTCTGCTTGCGTCAGGGCACGTGTGGGTGTCCTGGCTCTGCCCACCGTGGAGAGATGGGGGAGGGCAGCTGGGACATGCCCCCTTGCTACACACACCTACATCTTGAATATGCATGCAGATGTGGGTGCCGCATCTCAAAGAAGATATATTGGAATTGGGAAAGGTACAGAGAAGGGCAACAGAAAATGATGAGGAGCATGGAACAGCTTCCATATGAGGTGAGATTAATAAGACTGGGACTTTTCAACTTGGAAAAGAGATGACTATACAATATAATGTAACCCTTCTGCCCATCTAAGTTGGCAGCAACAAGGGCCGGGTTCTGTATCTAGGGGTTCCGTTTCAATAACACAGTGCAAAACCGGCTCGAGCCCCCACCCAGTGACCTGGGACAATTATATACCACCCCCTGGGCGCCTCTAAGAGGCAATACTTCCCCTCTCGCAAGCACAGAGTCTGAGTGTAACAGAAAATGTTTAATAACATGAGGTAAACGACATCAGCATTAAATTGGAAAAACACCACAAACAGGCTTCATGAGCAAAAACTCACCCCAGCAAATTGGGCTGTGTCCTTTCCCTTTGGTTCTTGAAACCAGCAACCCAAGGATCGCCAAAGTCCCCAAAGTCCAACAACCCCCCAAAGTCTCTGTCCCTGGTCAGTGCAGCCCCAGAGTTCAAGCGGGGGGGGGGGGGGGGGGGG
>NC_048322.1:5516848-5549757 GCF_013100865.1 Trachemys scripta elegans | reverse complement strand
GGGGGGGGGGGGGGGGAAGGCACGCAGGGTGTTAAGGGGCACCTTACGTGATCCAAGGCCGACCGGCTGCCTCTCCGTGGGGTTCCGCTGCAGCCTTCTCCACGAACCGCTCCACTCCACCAGCTGTCCCATGAGCCGCTCCCGCCGTCCACGAACTGCTCTGGCAGCTGCTCCGCTCTGCTCACCGACCTGTGAGCCACTCAGCTCTGCTCCACTTTAGCCATCCCTTGGGCCGCTCCCACAAGGCTCCGCTCTGCTCACTGCTTCTCCAGCCGCTCCGCCCTGCTCACCGACCTGTGAGTCGCTCAGCTCCGCTCCAACCGTCCCCGTGAGACTCCACTCTGCTAGCTGCTTTGCCAGTCGCTTAGCAATATAGCTTCAGGCTCCCCCACTAGTTAACACAGCCTCAGTGATCTCAGCTCTTTTGTGATTTCAGCTCATAGTAGGGGAGCCCCAGTGCTAGTGCACCATTGGCCCAAAGTGAATTCAGCTCAGCAGTCTGTAATTAGACTTCTAATGGAATCAAAGTTAGCTCTGAGATTCAACAGTGGAGAGAGGAGGTAGTGCAATTGGTGTTTCAACCCCTCGGGGAGGGGGCCATACCATCAGGTACAAATACCTATCCCCATCCTCTCTCTCTTCACTGGGTTTTGTAACCCATGCCCCTTGTCAAGCAAGTGCTACTTAGGTAATGGTGATGGACTCACTCAGTCCTTCTGTCATACAACAGGTTCACTGCCCTTGATTCACAGAATCAGGGTAACAAAACTTTATTCTTCCTGCCCCAATAACAAAGAAACTGGGGATCCCACACCAGCCAAAGTAACCACTTTGAGTTGCTGTTGTTTCATGCCAGGCGAGTGGGTGTGCCTATGCAAACCAGATCAGCCCCTGGAGTTCTTTTCCACACTCGCCATAATTCACCACCAGATGTCAGGGTAGAGCTCATCCTGACAATGATGGGGTCTAAATTAGCTGTTACCACTCAAGAAAGAGATCTTGGAGTCACTGTGGATAGTTCTCTGAAAACATCCACTCAATGTGCAGCGGCAGTCAAGAAAGTGAACAGAATGTTGGGAATCATCAAGAAAGAGATAGATAAGAAGACAGAAAATATCCTATTGCCTCTATATAAATCCATGGTAAGCCCACACCTTGAATACTGCGTGCAGATGTGGTCACCCCAGCTCAAAAAAGATATATTGGAATTGGAAAAGGTTCAGAAAAGGGCAACAAAAATGATTAGGGGTATAGAACGGCTTCCGCATGAGGAGAGATTAATAAGACTGGGACTTTTCAGCTTGGAAAAAAGGCAACTAAGGGGGGATATGATAGAGGTCTATAAAATCATAACTGGTGTGGAGAAAGTAAATAAGGAAGTATTTTTTACTCCTTCTCATAATTCAAGAACAAGGGGCCACCAAATGAAATTAATATGTAGCAGGTTTAAAATAAAAACAAGAAAGTATTTTTTCACGCAATGCACTCTCAACCTCTGGAACTCCTGGCCAGAGGGTGTTGTGAAGGCCAATACTATAACGGGGTTCAAAAGGGAGCTAGATAAATTCATGGAGGATAGGTCCATCAGCAGCTATTAGCCAGGATAGGCAGGAATCGTGTCCCTAGCCTCTGTTTGCCAGAAGTTGGGATTGGGTGACAGGGCATGGATCACTTGATGATAACCTGTCTGTTCATTCCCTTTGGGGCACCTGCAATTGGCCACTATCGGCAGACAGGATACTGGGATAGATGGACCTTTGGTCTGACCCAGTATGGCCGTTCTTATGACTAAGGAGGGATATGCTAGTGGTCTATTAAATCAGGACTGATGTAGAGAAAGTAAATATGGAAGTGTTATTTACTCCTCATAACACAAGAACTAGGTGTTACCCAATGAAATTAATAGGCAGCAGGTTTAAAACAAATAAAAGGAAGTATTTCTTCACTCAATGTACAGTCAACCTGTGGAACTCCTTGCCAGGGGATGTTGTGAAGGCCAAGACTATAACAGGGTTCAAAAAAGAACTAGAGAAATTCATGGAGGATAGGTCCATCAATGGCTATTTGCCAGGATGGGCATGGATGCAAAACCATGCTCTGAAGTGTCCCTAGCCTCTGTTTGCCAGAAGCTGGGAATGGGGGACAGGGGATGAATCACTTCCCTCTGGGGCACCTGGCATTGGCCACTGTCAGAAGACAGGATACTGGCTAGATGGACCTTTGGTCTGACCCAGTATGGCCGTTCTTCTGTTCTTAGAATGTGTGTGAGGGGCATTGAAGATCCAGATGGGGAATGTAGGAGAGGGAGCTGGGGGGGAAAGTCTGGGGGGATTTGAGCTGCATCAGGAATCACACAGGGGTGCACAGGATGGGGTGGAGCAGGATGGGGAGTGAGTCTGAGGTCCCAGCTCACAGTAATGTCCCGAGCTCCCCAAGTCCCACTGACAGCTGAGCTCTTCCTGCCCATTGAAGCCTGGAGAGACAGTGGATGGTGGGTGAGTTTGTTCCTCAAATAACTGACAGAGCCAAGCAAGGAGCAAAGAAATGTTTGCTTCAGTCAACAGGTCTCTGTTTCTGTTGCTCACTCTCTCTCTCCCCTTTGATAATGAGCAACAGGAAGAGAAGAAGAGGTTGAAACATGTGCTAAGTGGTGGCTAGGTTTGGATGACAAATTTAAAACCATCACAGCGCCCTCTAGTGTGACACTGACACTATCAGATTCTGACCTTTCACTGACACTTCACCGATACATGTTTCCCTGAAGTACGTTGCTATGATTATTTCAATGGCCCCTACACCGATACCTGCTGCCCCTTCTGGCTGGTTCATTGTGCTATTTGGAATCTGCACCTAAAATTACACCCTTCCTGGGAGCAAGATTCAGAACTGCCCAAGGAAACCCCATTGGGTTTCAAGTGCAGCACAGGCAGGGAGGTGAGGGGACAGCACAGGGGTCTCTGAGCTCCTCCTTTGTCACAGGGAGTGGGGTCTAGTGGGCTAGAGAGGGGGGGGGGGGCTGAGAGTCAAAACTCCTAGGTTCTAAACCTGCTAATGTGAGGACAGTGGGGACCAGTGGTTAGAGCTCAGGGGTGGAGGCTGCGAGTCAGAACTCCTGGGCTTTATTCCTGGTTGGGGGGTAGGGGTGGGGACTAGTGGGTTAGAGCAGATGGGGCTGGGAGCCAGGACTCCTGGGTTCTATTCCTCATTGTGTGGGGGGGAGTGGGGCCTAGGCTAGTGTGTTAGAGCGAGGGGGGCTGGGAGTCAAAGAGAAAACACCTCCCTTTTCAGCACAATGCACATTGAAGAAGCACAGGGCTTCTCATTCCTTAGGTTCTGGCACCATCATGTGGTCGTTTCATTTCACTTCTTATTGTTAAAAGTTTTGGGTACTTCGCGCAGAAACGTTATTTCCTGGGGAGAGACAGAGGAGTGGAAGCTGCATTGATTTAATCCTCCGAAAAATAGATAAGGATTAAAATATTCCCCAGACAGCTCAGTCCCAACCGTTCCCCCTCGCTGCTGCCACTGCAGCTCAGTTCTGCCCACAGCCGCAAGAACTGCGGGGTGCAAGTCCTGGGCCTGATGTGAAGTGAATTTAGGGATGGTGTTTGATTGTTTTTCTCATTTTAAATGTACTTGATCATTTCCATGGCAAAAATATTTGTACGACACCGTGAGAAAAGGAAGAAACCGTGAAAATACCCATGGGAGAGAGGGGGGTTTCTGAGAGCTGGGGTAGAGATGGAGATTTTCATGAAAGGGGGAGAGGCCAAAGTAGGGCCTTTAGCTGGAGCAAAGGGGGAGGTTTTTTGTGCAGTTCCATTTTATCCAGCCTCAGATCCTGTAGTCCCTAGTGACCCCCCAACATGGGACCTAGAACCGACCCACTGGCAAAGCCACCTGTGACTCCTGAGACAGCCTCACTGGTCTGGCCCCACTGTAAAACTGCAGAGCCCCCCAGCACTCACTCTCCTCCTGGCAGCCAGAGTTCTCTGCAGAACTGCCGGGGTTGCTCTCCTGGGTGTCTGGTCAAGGACAGCTACCAGCTTCTCCTGAGAATGCAGCTGAGAAATGACTCGCCTTTCTCTAGACTGTCTCCTGTGGGCTCTGAGAGGCAGGCTGAGGCCTGTATGATAAAGTTTTCAGGGTCCTTCCCCACTCTGAACTCTAGGGTACAGATGTGGGGACCCGCAAGAAAGACCCCTAAGCTTATTTCTACCAGCTTAGGTTAAAACCTGGTACGCTGCCACCACCAAGTGATTTAACAAGAAACAGGGAAAGGACCACTTGGAGTTCCTCTTTCCCCAAAATATCCCTCCAAGCCCTTACACCCCCTTTCCTGGGGAGGCTTGAGAATAATCTCCTAGCCAATTGGTTACAAAGTGATCAAAGACCCAAACCCCTGGGTCTTTGGACAATGGAAAAATCAGTCAGGTTCTTAACAGAAGGGCTTTATTAAAAAGGAAGGGTAAAAATCATCTCTGTAAAATCAGGATGGAAAATAACTTTACAGGATAATCAGATTCAAAGAGCCCAGAGGAACCCCCTCTAGCCTTGGTTTCAAAGTTACAACAAAACAGGGATAAACCTCCCTCTAGCAAAGGGAACATTCACAAGTGGAGAAAACAAAGATAAACTAATACATGTTGCCTGGCTGTTACTTACAAGTTTGAAACGTGAGAGGCTTGTTCAGAAAGATTTGGAGAACATGGATTGATGTCTGGTCCCTCTTAGTCCCAAGAGTGAACACCACCAAAAACAAAGAGCACAAACAAAAGCCTTTCTCCCCCCCACCCCCAAGATTTGAAAGTATCTTGTCCCCTTATTGGTCCTTTGGGTCTGGTTTCAGCCAGGTTACCTGAGCTTCTTAACCCTTTACAGGTAAAAGGATTTTGGTGCCTCTGGCCAGGAGGGATTTTATAGTATTGTATACAGGAGGGTTGTTACCCTTCCCTTTACAGTTATGACAAAAGTCCATGCAACATTCCCCTTTCATCCCAGCCCTGGGATGTCTCCAGTTTCCCACTGTCCCCTGGCTCCCACTGGCAACAGCAAATGAGGCAATTTCAGGTTTCTCCTCTCTCCCTTCCTGGAATCAAGTTCATGTTTTTACCACGTGTTAAAGGAGCGCGACCCCCCGAGTCTGGATTAAGGTCACAAGTTCCCAATGTCTCCATGGAAGAGAATTTTTAAATTCCAGCTGTGTAGAGGGGCCATTTCCCACCTCTCTTTCACACACAAGCACAATTTGCTTTGCACAGACACAGGAACAGCAAGATCTTTCTCTGTCCCTTGTGCAAAGCAAAGCGTTAAATTCCATGGAACCTTTCTCTTCTGCAACAGAAACAAAGGACGAACCGAGAGGGCCTGGGCACATCCAGTCACTCCCCGGCTGCTTTATGCTGCTACTGTTATTTCATGGAAAGCCTCTGGGATGGGGAAAGAGCTGAGTTCACTCCATGTTGAGGGGAAAAAAGGACCTTGAACCGCTGTGCCCAATATCACAAATTGTCTTCCATGGACTCTTGTTATTTCTCCTTCTGCCGTGTGGCTGGAGCTCCCCCAGGGGAAAAATGGTGGTTGGCAGCCTCCCTATCAGCACCTCCCCCTCCCTCTACAACTAGATCCACCTCATTAACCACCAACACAGGCTAATCATGCTACAGATAGAAGGGAAACCGGGAGTGATTCTTTGCTGTCAGCCATGGAAACAATGACCCAACTGCACTGCAGTGAATGTGCTGGGGAAAGCTGGACTTTACAGGCAGGTGGAACTACTAGATCCTAGAAACACCTGGAGCTCCCCACACCACTTCTACCACCAGGGTCAGGTGTTGAGCTGCTCACAGCGCCCCCCACCACCATGACCTTCCAGCAGGGGATTGCAGCACCCCCACCCAATGCAGGGGAGAGGGCTGAGTGTATCTCTGCACCCTGAGTCCAGGGCATGCATTCTCTCTGCCCCACACACAGAATCTGGCCCTGCTGCAAAGTGACCCCTATGAACCAGCAACCTCCAGGAGCACACAACTGGCCCTCAGAGCAGGGAATGTGTCCCCCATGCTGCTGTTAGGCCTTTACAACATCCTCTGGCAAGGAGTTCCACAGGTTGTGTGAAGAAATACTTCCTTTGGTTTGTTTTAAACCTGCTGCCTATTCATTTCATTTGGTGACCCCTAATTCTTGTGTCATCAGGAGTAAATAACACTTCCTTATCTACTTTCTCCACACCAGTCATGCTTTTATAGACCTCTAGTGGTCTCTTTTCCAAGCTGAAAAGTCCCAATCTTATTAATCTCTCCTCATATGGAAGCCGTTCCATACCCCTCATCATTTTTGTTGCCCTTTTCTGAACCTTTTCCAATTCCAATACATCTTTTTTGAGATGGAGCAACCACATCTGCACGCAGTATTCAAGATGTGGGTGTCCCATGGATTTATATAGAGGCTTGTCCTAGATAGAGAGAAAAGACAAAAAAAAAAAAAAAAGACAGTGGTCCCATGGAGGAGAACCTGGTTGGGAGTGGGGTGAAGGTTTCCTCTGGACAAAGGGAAGCTGAAATCCCTCAGTCATAGAATTTAAGCAATGCAAGCTTCAAACACTGCAGGGCTGAGGTGCATCAGCAGAAGGTTGGGCTGGAGGAACCTGGAGAGTACATTGGTCCGAAGCTACATTTCTGCTTGCTTGTTTTTTGGTAGGTTAAATGAATGCAGCCTCTGCTCTGGTCTCTCCCAGCTTAAGGGCCTAACGTTGCTTTGCACAATGATAAATCTTGGAGCAGGATTGAAATGGAATGGAAGCAGCATAAGGCGGCAGAACCTAAGGAATAAAAAGCCTCCAGCTTCTTCTGTGTGCCCTGACTCCGAACTTGAACTGTAATTCGACTCGTTTTGTGGCTGCAGCCGGTACAATATCAGGACAAAATCATTCCAGTGATTGTGACCCTAGGTTTCAGGAGGGTTTGATCTTTTTAAAATATAATTTTATCATGTTACACTTGTGTTTTTAAAGGTGGCTTCCCCAGCAATTCTAAATTGTTCTTCCCACAGCTGGGTGATGGTGGGCAGCAGGAGATCTCTCCAATCTGTGGGGGACTCTCTCTGAGCCCCACTGTTAGTTCTCCAGCCTTTCTCCCCTTAAACACACAGATGCCCTCCCCCCACACCTACCCATTAGCAATGTTACATAAGAACGGCCATATTGGGTCAGACCAAAGGTCCATCAAACCCAGTGTCCTGTCAGGACCCCTAGGCCATCCGGGACAGGTGTTTGTATAACCCCTTCTTAAAATCCTCCAATGAAGGAGATTCTGCAATTTCCCATTGAAGCCTCTGCCATGCAATTGACAATACTTGGCTTGTGGTTAAGGGCCTAGCTCTGACTCAGAAAATTTGGATTCAGTTCCCAGTTTGGCCTTATTATTCTCTGTGCAAACATGGACAAATTACATCACATCTTTGGTCCTCAGTTTCCCCATCTGTAAAAAGGACAGTTACCTGTTCCGTAACTGGCATTCTTTGAGATGTGTTGCTCCTGTCTATTCCACAGTAGGTGTGCGTGCTCGCCATGTGCACCGGTGCTGGAAGTTTTTCCCTTAGCAGTACCCGTACTGGGGGAGCACCGCGGCAGCCCCTGGAGTGGTGCCTGTATATTGCGCTATAAGGGGAGCCATGGGCTCCCCCCACCCTTGGTTCCTTCTTGCCGGACAACTCGGACAGAGGGGAAGGAGGGTGGGGTGTGGAATAGACAGCGATTGCTCCTGTGTATGCCACAGTAGGTGATTCCAAGCAATATCTGCTGGAGGTGGGTAGGAGTTCACGAAGTTCAGGATGAAGTACCGCCCTGCCGAACCCGGCGTCATCCCTAGACTGGGAGACGATCGCGTAATGCGAAGTAAATGTGTGAACTGAGGCCCACGTGGCCGCCCTACAAATGTCCTGGATGGGGACATGGATGATGTAGGCAGCTGATGAGGCCTGAGCCCTCGTAGAGTGTGCCTTGACAATCGGTGGTGTGGGAATCCCTGCCAGATCATAGCACGTGCGTATGCACGAGGTGATCCAGCGGGAAAGCCGCTGGGTGGAGATAGGCTGCCCCTTAGCCCGCTTGGCCGAGGCAATAAAGAGTTGAGAGGATTTCCAGAACGGCTTAGTCTGATCCAGATAAAAAGCCAACGCCCTACGCACATCGAGCGTGTGGAGGCGGCGTTCCTCGTTAGAGGAGTGGGGCTTGGGACAGAGCAAGGGGAGGAAGATGCTCTGCTCCATATGGAAGGTGGAGACCACCTTCGGGAGGGACACCGGGTGTGGGCGGAGCTGGACTTTATCTCTATGGAAAACTGTACAGGGGGGTTCTGAGGTCAAGGCCCTGAGCTCCGAGACACGTCGGGCCGACGTGATCCCCACGAGGAAGGCCACCTTCCAGGAGAGGTGCGACCAGGAACACGTGGCCAGGGGTTCAAAGAGGGGCCCCGTGAGATGGGACAAGACCAGGTTGAGGTCCCATTGCGGCACGGGGGCCTAGCGTACGGGAACGAACGGTCAAGGCCCTTCAGGAAACGGGAGGTCATTGAGTGGGAGAAGACCGAGAGGCCTTGCACCGGCGGGTGAAAGGCCGATATGGCCACCAGGTGCACCCTGACCGAGGCAGGTGCCAGTCCCTGGGCCCTAAGGGATAAGAGGTAGTCCAGGATAAACTGGAGAGGTGCGGCGGAGGGGGATACTCCCCGCTCCCTCGCCCACCTGGCAAACCTGGACCACTTCGCCACGTACGTCTGATGCATGGACGGTTTCCTGCTTTCCATCTGGAGCAAGGGAGGGGTCAGGGGTAAACTGCAAGCGCAGCAGGGCTGGGGGGGGTAAACCGGATCCCCCTGCCCCTGCCCACATAGAGCAGGCACCTACCTGGTTCTAGCCCATTCTCTTTGTCTCTCTCTGCACTGAGCTGCCCCTCCTCCCACAGCAGCAGGACAGGTTCTCTTCCAGCTCTCTGGGGTGGGTGTCGGGAGTGGGAGGAGTGGAGGCTAATGTGGTCCTATAACCAGACATTTAGTTTCCAGTCAGCACTGCTAACCGGACACTCAGGTCCCATTTTCTACTGGAGTTTCCAGTCTAAAACTGGATACCTGGCAACAGGGCTGCCAGAAAAGCCTGAGGGGGGAGGGGCAAGCAATCATTTTTAAAAGTAAGAGGGCTAAGCTTTAAGGGGAGGCAAGTGGTGGGGGGCTAGGGAGTGGAGAGGAGCTAGTGGGCAGGGCCATGTCTGCTGTGCTGCCCAGGTAGGTTGGAGACTGTGGGGATCAGCTGACACAGTATCCAGGGCCGGTGCAAGGATGTTTTGCACCCTAGGCAAAACTTCCACCTTGAGCGCTCCCCCCCGGAGCATTGCTTATTATAAATGTTCAAAATGAATACAGTGGAGTCACATCTTACGCGGGGGTTAGGTTCTGAGGTCAGCGCGTAAGAGGAAAATCACGTATAGTGAAAATTACCATAAACTACAGTACACACAGTATACACTGTCTACACTAGAACGGGGTCCTCAACCTACAGCACGTGTGCCAAAGGTGGCACGCGAGCTGATTTTTTTTTTTTAATGGCAGGCTGCGGGTCCCGGCTGCCGCTGATCCTGCTGCCGGCCTGGGGTTCTGTTCACTCAGCTGCCAGCCGGGGTCCCAGCCGGCCACTCTGCTCCGCCTCCTGACATTCACCCAGGCCGGCGGGAGGCTGAGCAGGGCCGGCGACCGGGACCCCGGCTGGCAGGAGCCGGCTGTGTGAACAGAACCCCAGGTCGGCAGCAGGCTCAGCGGCAGCCGGGACCCACAGCCTGCCATTAAAAAAAAATCGGCTCGTGTGCCATCTTTGGCACGTGTGCCGTAGGTTGAGGACCCCTGTTCTAATGTATACTGTACTTTATGGTACTTTTCACTATGCGCAATTTTTCTCTTACACGGTGACTTTAGAACCTAACCCCCGTGTAAAATGTGACTCCACTGTAGTGTAAAAAAAAATTGGGGGGCACCGCTTTTTGGCACCCCCCAAATCTTCTGACCCCACAGGAGAGAGCGGGGGTGGAGAAGAATGGTCCGGGGCCCCTTTCAACTGTGGGTCCGGCACCAGTGGCACCATTGTAAATCCAGTATTGGACCTGACTGAGGGGTTCCTGTTGTCTGTACCTGCAAGACCTGTCTTGGACTGTGTTCCTAACGTCTAAATAAACCTTCTGCTTTACTGGCTGGCTGAGAGTCACGGTGAATCGCAGGAAGCCGGGGGTGCAGGGCCTTGTCTCTCCCACACTCCGTGACAACTGGTGGTAGCAGTGGGATGTACTGCACCCCGTGGATGGCGCTTCCTGCAGTAAGTGACTGGGGAGCAGTAAAACGAAGGGGGGGATAACGAGGACCAGGCGTGCTGAAGGCTCAGAGAGAGATGGTTTCAGGGGGCGATTAACCCCTGGGAGTGTGTGACCAGCAAGAAGGACTTTTGCAGTAACAGGGTCCCCTGGGGATTGCAGCAAGTGGTCCCGGGGCGGAGGAGTCTGCAGCTTGACCCTGGCAGAGAGGGGGTGAACTCAACAAGGGCTGGCACACTAGGGGTTCTCCCTGGAAACCGTGGGGAGCTGAGAACACACGGGCCTGTGAGGACACAACAACTTGGGAACAGTGAAGTGATGGCCTATCACATCTCCTTAAGGACATTGTAACCCTGTGCAAAAAAAGAGGGTTGCACATTGGAAAGTTCACCAAAGCACAGTTAATCGTGCAATTGGAGGATGATGACTGCTCTAAGGAGCAGATTCCTGACCCAGATGGAGGAGGATCTGGGAGCAGCTGGACCAGTAGCCAGGCATCCCCAAAACTCCTGTCCCCGACCAGATGGGGGTCTTCATGATTGGGTTCCCCATAGGGGGGTCGGACACAGATGGGACTGGAGCTGAGTCCGAGAGAGCGAGAGGACTGTGAGAGACAATGAGAGCCTGAGAAAAAGCTGCAGGAGAAGCAGCAGCAGCATGAACTGGTGATGGTGGAGCGGAGAGGCATAGGGGACTTCTCAGGGGTGAGTGGGGATAGACCCCGGGGTGCCAGTTCCGCAGGGAACCTCGATACTAAATTGCTGCCCCTGGTTAAGGGGGGGGGGGGATGTGGTTACCCACCACACGGCCTTCGAGCAGGCTGGTGATTTGAACCAGGGGGATCCTGTGGAAAAGCCCCGGTGTCTAGCTCCCTTGCTGGGTCCCAAGGCCATAGATGCCGTCAGCCAGATGGGTGGGGTAGTGGACAGGCTCCCACTCCTGGCCCCGGCCTATATGTCTGTGTGGAGTCTCCTGGGCTCAGGCCCCTCGGATTCCCAGTGGGAGCAGAAGGTGGTGGTCAATGGGGAGACATTCCTGGGATGGCGAGACCCTGGGACAGAGGGAACTGTTGTCAGGCCCCGGGTGGTGCAGCCGCAGATGCTGAGGGGCTGTGTGACCTGCGTGAAGGCCCCATGAAGCCCATTGCCCTGCCTATGGCCCAGATCCCTGTGCAGACACAGGAGGTGTTGGGCTGGCTGGTTCTCCAGGATATCAGCTGTGAGACCCTGTTGGGGAGGGTGTCTCTTTGGGACAGGATCCAGGCCCTGCTCCTGTAACGGCCGAGGGTTTGAATTTGAATCCCGGGAACCAATCGGCTGAGATGGAAATGGTCAGTGAAAATGCAAATGACCTGGCTGGCAGGGGGGAGGAGCTGCTAGGCTTAGGATACCTGCCTGTCTCTAACCAGACCCCTGGGACTGTGGGGGACAAAGATGTTCCCTGCCCCCCTGCACACCGGAAAGGGGGCTCACGCTGGCTCTGATGCTGTGACCAGAGCAGAGAGCTCGCTGCCTGCCCCCACTGGGACAGCAAGGACAGCGCTGAACAAGGGGGGAGAAGAGACCCCAGCTGAGTGGGGGGGACACAGGCAGGGCAGGATGGCTGCCAACCATGGAAGTGATTCTATGGCAGGGATGGGGGGCTCTGGATATAGCAAGGCGATCCAGTTGGGGAAGAAATGCATCCTGGTGGTGATGGATTTTGCCAACCGCTACCCTGGGGTGGGGGATCTGCCCTCCGCCGAGACAGACATGCTGCTGACCATCTTCAGCAAAGAAGGGGTCCCCAGTGAGGTCCTTACAGACCAGGGGTCAAATTTCATGTCAGCCCGGCTCCGAGGCTTGTGGGAGAAATGTGGGGGTCTGTCCCTGGACCTCTGCATATCACCCTCAGTCAACGGGCTGGTGAAGAGGATCAGAGATTGGCCCATTCTCCAGACCAAGAAACAGGTCCAGGCCTTTATCGGGATGGCAGGGTGCTACGGGGGTTTGTACCCCACTTTAGCTCCCTAGTTACTCCCATCACTGAGCTATGTAAGAAGGGGAAGCCAGACGTGGTGGTCTGGTCTGAGCAGTGCCAGAGGGCTCTCTGTGCGCTGAAGGAGGCTCTAATCCAGGGCCTGGTAAATCTGATAAACCCAGACAGTGCCAAGCCCTTTATAATGTTCACCGATGCCTCAGATGCAGGGCTGGGCCGTGGCGCTGATGCAGGTCGATGCTAAGGGGGAGAGACACCCCATTGGGTGCCCAAGCAAGAAGCTGCTGCCCTGGGAGCAGAACTACGTGGCCATAAAGAAGAAATGGCTGGCCATGGGGCAGGCCCGTAAAAAGCTGCAGCCGTACCTATTTCGGCTGTGCTTTGCAGTGTATACCGACCCCTCTGCCCTGACGTGGCTGCATCCAATGAAAGGGGCTGATGCCGAGCGGGGGGTGACAGAGACACATGGTCAGAGGGTGGCCAAGGTCAAGAAGGGGGTTCTTAACCAAGAGAGCTCAAATCACAGCCCTCCAAACTGGAGCGCTGGGAGAAGACCCGATCTCAGTTTGAACCCCAAGGGTTTTGGAAAAAGGGCACGGGCCGCTTAAACCTTCCCACATGCCACCAGCAAGTGCCATCAAGCACACCCGACCCAAGGAAAGGTATAAAACTGGAAGGGCCTGGTGTAACTCCCACCAAAGAATGGGAGAGATGATGGGGCATCCATGGGAACGTTGGTGGGATCAAACTTCCCCAGGTCACCGGCTAAAGTGACCTCGCTCAGTTCAGTCTTGAAGGGGGGACAGATGTGACAAAGTGGGACTGTTCTTAATGTTTCCTCTGAATACTGTAGGTGTGCCTCAGTTTCCCCTATGCATTTCTTAAGTCTCTAGGTGGTGGGATAAGGGGGTGTGATTGTTGCAGAGCGGAGGGCCAGTGTACATAAATGGCCGACACTCTGTCTCCTGGCAACTGATGGCCTGGGCCCTTCCCCCCCTGCAAGGTGATAGCTAAAGGTGTTGGAGAACAAAGGAATCAGGTGACCTTCCGGCCCGGGGAAAGGGACAAAGCCCAGAGGAGGAGGGGTGGAGAGTCTCAGTTTGGAGCTGGCTGGGAAAATGGAGGGGAGCCCAGACAGGGCTCTGGCCTCCCTGGGGTCCCCCAAGATGGACCTGACTGAGGGGTTCCTGTTGTCTGTACCTGCAAGACCTGTCTTGGATTGTGTTCCTGTCGTCTAAATAAACCTTCTGCTTTACTGGCTGGCTGAGAGTCATGGTGAATCGCAGGAAGCCGGGGGTGCAGGCCCTTATCTCCCCCAAACTCCGTGAGGGGGGGGATGAGCTAGGAGTTTGGGAGGTGTCACTGGGGGGCAGAGCTGGTGGTTTGGGGGGTGTCAGTGAGGGGGCAGAGCTGGGGGCTTGGGGGTGTCAGTGGGAGGGGGAAGAGCGGGGAATTTGGAGGTGTTGGGGGGTAGAGCTAGGAGTTTGGGGGTGTCAGTGAGGGGGCAAAGCTGGCAGTTTGGGGGGTATCAGTGAGGGGGTAGAGGTGGGGGCTTGGGGTGTCAGTGGGAGGGGTCAGAGTTGGGAGTTTGGGGGTGTCAGTGAGGGGGCAGAGCTGGATGTTTGGGGGGTGTCAGTATGTGGGGGGCAGAGCTGGGAGTTTTGGGGGTGTCAGTATGTGGGGGGCAGAGCTGGCGGTTTGGGGGGTGTTAGTGAGAGGGGGCAGAGCTGGGGGTTTTTGGGGGGTGTCAGTGGGGAGGCAGAGCTGGGAGTTTTTGGGGGGTGTCAGTATGAAGGGGCAGAGCTGAGGATTTTGGGGGGTGTTAGTGGGGGGGCAGAGCTGGGAGTTATCTTAAGAAATAAAAATAGAAACACCCATTGTAAATCGTAAACTTGAGGAGCTCAGGGATAATGGTAGGACGACAAATGGGAATGAGGATATGGAGGTAGGTATTACCACATTCGAGCCAAACTCGAACAGCTTAATGCGACTAAATCACAGATAATCTTCATCCAAGAATACTTAAGGAACTGGCACATGAAAAATTCTTGCTAATGGGCTTGCAATTTCATGAATCTGTAAACTCAGGGGTTGTACTGTGTGACTGGAGAATTGCTAACAAAGTTCCTATTTTTAAGAAAGGGGAAAAAAGTGATCTGGGTAACTACAGGCCTGTTAGTTTGACATCTGTAGTATGCAAGGTCTTGGAAAAAATTTTCAAGGAGAAAGTAGTTGTCATAACTATAAAGGGAAGGGTAACAGCCCTCCTGTGTACAGTACTATAAAATCCCTCCTGGCCAGAGACTCCAAAATCCTTGACTCCCTGAGTTAAGAAACTCAGGGCCACTTAGGAATCTGGGGCAAAATCAGTACTTGGTCCTGCTAGTGAAGGCAGGGGGCTGGACTCAATGACCTTTCAAGATCCCTTCCAGTTCTAGGAGATAAAATTAAATTAATGGAGATATCCTAATTCTTTTTTAAATCATAGGGTTCTAAGGAATAGCCAGCATGGATTTTTCAAGAACAAAATCATGCCAACCAACTTAATTTCCTTCTTTGACAGGGTTACAAGCCTAGCAGATAGGAAGGAAGCAGTAGACGTGATATATGGTTATTTTAGTAAGGCTTCTGAGACAGTCCCTTGTGACATTCTCATAAGCAAACTAGGGAAATGTGGTCTAGATGAAATAATATAACATGGGTGCACAGCTGATTGAAAGACTGAACTCAGAGAATAGTTCTTAAGGGTTCACTGTGAAACCAGAGCATATCTAGTGGGATCCCACAGGGGTCACTCCTGGGTCCAGTATTAGTCAATATTTTCATTACTGACTTGGATAATGGACTGGAAAGCATGTTTATAAAATCTGAGAATGACACCAAGCTGAGAGGGACAGAAGCACTTTGGAGGACAGGATTAGAATTCAAAATGACCCTGACAAATTAAACAATTAGTCTGACCAGTCAGACCAATCAGCTTAATTTTGTTACCTGGAAAGATAATGGAGCAAATAATCAAAAAATCAATTTGTAAGCACCTAGAAGATAGGTGATAAGTAACAGTCAACATGGATTAGTCAAAGAACAAATCATGTTAAACCAATTTAATATCCTTCTTTGACAGGATAACAAGCCTTGTAATATAACTCGACTTTAGCCTAAGGCTTTTGATACCATCTCACATGACCTGCTCAAACAAACTAGGGAACTATCGCTTAGATGAACCTACTATAAGGTGGGTGCATAACTGGTTGGAAAAGCATACTCAAAGAACCATTATCAACGCTTCACAGTCAAGCTGGAAGGGGATATTAAATGGGGTCCCACAGGAATCTGTCCAGGTCTACTCAATATCTTCATAAATGATTTGTATAATGGCATGGATAATACACTTATAAATCTGCAGATGATACCAAGCTGGGAGGGGTTGCAAGCACTTTAGAAGACAGGATTAGAATTCAAAATGATCTTGACAAACTGGTAAAATGGTCTGAAATAAATGCAATGAAATTCAGTAAGGACAAATGCAAAGTACTACACTTAGGAAGGAATAATCAGTTGCACAAATACATAGTGGGAAATAACCACCTAGGCAGGAGTACTGCAGAAATGGATCTGGCTGTTAGCACGAATCACAAACTAGACATGAATCACACAGCCCTTCCGGTTTTAATTTCAAACTTACTTCTCCGGGGAAGCTCAGCTCAGACACAGCATCTAGTTTGTCAATGAAATTCCTGGGCTTTATCCCCATTTATGCTATGACCCCTTCACACTGCTCTGGCAGTTTATTGGGGACTTTAAGTGGGAGTAAATTACACCTGCACCCACTTCAAAGCATTGTACCACCACCAAAATGGTGTAAAGGGGGTTTAGTGTAAAGGAAAATTAAACCCCTTTTGGTTTTTTTGTCCTGTTTTGTATGTCATTTGATCATTAAGACAAAGAGATCGAGGTGGCCAAGATCAGTGTCAGAATTTCAGAGTGGTAGCCCTGTTAGTCTGTATTAGCAAAAACAACGAGGAGTCCTTGTGGCACCTTAGAGACTAAATGTATTTGGGCATAAGCTTTCGTGGTCTAAAACCCACTTCATCAGATGCATGGAGTGGAAAATACATTAGGCAAGTATCTATACACAGTACATGTAAAGACGGGAGTTGCCTTAGCAAGTGGGGGGGGGTCAGTGCTAACGAGACAATTCAATTAAAGTGGTGTGCCAACATTTTTATGGCTGACTTAGAACAACGCTTCCTCAGCTCTCGTCCCCTAACGCCCCTACTCTACTTGCACTACATGGATGACATCATCATCATCTGGACCCATGGAAAAGAAGCCCTTGAGGAATTCCACCAGGATTTCAACAATTTCCGCCACACCATCATCCTCAGCCTGGACCAGTCCACACAAGAGATCCACTTCCTGGACACTACAGTGCAAATAAGCGATGGTCACATAAACACCACCCAATACCGGAAACCTACTGACCGCTGTACTTACCTACATGCCTCCAGCTTTCATCCAGACCACATCACACGATCCGTTGTCTACAGCCAAGCTCTAAGATACAACCGCATTTGCGCCAATCCCTCAGACAGAGACAAACACCTACAGAAACTGTATCAAGCATTCTTAAAACTACAATACCTACCTGCTGAAGTGAAGAAACAGATTGACAGAGCCAGAAGGGTACCCAGAAGTCACCTACTACAGGACAGGCCCAACAAAGAAAGTAACAGAACGCCACTAGCCGTCACCTTCAGCCCCCAACTAAAACCTCTCCAGCGCATGAACAAGGATCTGCAACCTATCCTGAAGGATGATCCCTCACTCTCACAGACCTTGGGAGACAATCCAGTCCTCGCTTACAGACAGCCCCCCAACCTGAAGCAAATACTCACCAACAACTACACACCACACAACAAAAAACACGAACCCAGGAACCTATCCCTGCAACAAACCCTGTTGCCAACTTTGTCCACATAGCTATTCCAGGGACACCATCATAGGACCTAACCACATCAGCCACACCATCAAGGGCTCGTTCACCTGCACATCAACCGAGGTGATATATGCCATCATGTGCCAGCAATGCCCCTCTGCCATGTACATTGGCCAAACCGTAGAGTCTCTACACAAAAGAATAAATGGACACAAATCAGATGTCAAGAATTATAACCTTCAAAAACCAGTCGGAGAGCACTTCATTCTCCCTGGACACTCAATAACAGACGTAAAAGTGGCAATTCTTCAACAAAAAAACTTCAAAAACAGACTCCAATGAAAAACTGCAGAACTGGAATTAATTTGCAAACTGGACACCATCAAATTAGGCCTGAATAAAGACTGGGAGTGGATGGGTCACTACAAAAACTAATTTCCCCCTACTGTTACTCACACCTTCTTGTCAACTGTTTGAAAAGGGCCACCCTGATTACCACTACAAAAGTGATTTTTCCTCCCTTGGTATCCTACTGTTGAGAATAGCCCACTTCCACTTTAATTGAATTGTCTTGTTAGAACTGACCCCCCACTTGGTAAGGCAACTCCCATCCTTTCACGTTCGGTGTATATATTCTGCCTACTGTATTTTCCACTCCATGCATCTGATGAAGTGGGTTTTAGCCCATGAAAGCTCATGCCCAAATAAATTTGTTAGTCTCTAAGGTGCCACAAGGACTCCTCGTTGTTTGTTTTAAAGACCCATGTATACTTAAAGACACAGCAGCTCATTTTTACAAAAGCAAGAAATATGTTTCAAATGCGAGAAGTACAGTTTGTTACACGTATTTAATTGCTGATAGGAAGATGGAACAAGCAAGCTGGATTTCTAGTAACACCATGAAAGCACCAAAGAAATATTCACATTTCCACAGGTAAGTGAGGCACTCTGAGCCCTTTATCCGATAGATTCCTCATGGGAAGTTAGGGAGCACTGAAACACTTCTTCAAAAGCGTCCAGAAAAGGCTCAGTGATTTCATCAACTGTGACATGTCTCTGGAGTTCTTCGCTCAGCGAGGTGACACCCGTCCCTTCGAGTCCACAAGGAACAATGTGATCAAACCACATAAGATCTGTGCAGCAGTTCAGCGCCAGCCCATGAGAGGTTATATGCCTTCCACAATGGACACCTGAAAAGCAAAACATACGTCACCTCGTTCAGTGCTATGTACCACACACAACCCCTCCCCCAAAGTCATCTTAAATGTCAGATCCCAAGGCCAGAAGGGACCATCGTGATCATCTAGCCTGATCTGTATAACACAAGCTACAGAACTTCCCCCAAATAACCCTTAGAGCAGATCTTTCAGAAAAACATCCAATCCTGATTTTAAAATGACCAGTGATGGACAATCCGCTACAGCCCTTGGCAAGTTGTTCCAATGGTTAAATATCCCCTTCACACTAAGACTCCTATCCACCTTACCACATAAGTTGCCCAGCTGATGAGGCACCAATGCTGTAGTGCTTATCAGCAGCGAGGGCGCTGAGACCATAGCTTATCACGTTCCCCAATACGGTCTCAATGTTTCCTTGTACTCCCCCACCATCTGTTATCTCATCTTACACTTCAACTGTAAGTTCTTTGGGGGCAGAGACCTGCCTGTCTGCACTGTATATGTGACTGGGGTTCCCAGACTCTATTATAATACAAATCTAGCCCAGGGCACTGGGTTCATTGTTATTGCAGAGACATGCAGGCATGGTGTGCAGTCCCTCATGAGGAAGTGAAATTCTTGTAAATATCTGCTTGTTAACCGGGCAAATCCTGCCTATTAGCCGGATTGGCTCTGGTAGCGAATGAGGACAAAGGACAGCATGATGTGCATGTTCGCAGTCATACATAGTAGATCCCTGATTTTCCTGCTTTGCACTGCACAACAGGAGAGCTGGGATTCTACACTACTGTACTGTGACCATTGTTTTTAGAGAATCATAGAGCTTTTCAGTAGCAGAAAATTTCCAGGAATTAACCCACGTCCTGAAAGATTTACACATGTGCACAATTTTAGTCGGAGGAGTAATCCAATGAGATTACACACACGAGTAATGGTACACACGTGCAGAAATCTTTCCAGGACTGAGGCATAAAAATGTAGTTCCTAGTGATTTACAAGTAACCTCTAAGATTATTAGAATTGAGATTAGCGTGTGGGGGGATCTCTATTATTTCAGTATGTGGACTGCCTTTAGCCACACTCCATGTATAATCAGGTCACTCTACCTGCTATTTTCCATGGCTCTTTCACACAGCAGCACATGAAAGGAGAAGCAGTTTAATAAAGGCTATGCTACGGCCTTGTCTCTGCTAGAAAAGGATCTGCCAGTGTAACTATACCAGCAAACCATCTTAGTGGAGGTGCTGTTTATACCAGGAAGAGTGCATTTGCTGGTATAATTTATATCAGTTCCCTAAATGAAATAAACGATATCAACAAAAGCATGGTTTTGCTTGTATAACTGCATCTACATTTGTGCTTTTGCCACCACCATCAGGTCAGTTACGGGGTGTGATTTTTTCCACGCTTGATAACGTAGCTACACTGGCAAAAATGTTAAGGGTAGATCAGGTCTATACTGTCAAAAACCTCTAGTGTAGACATATTTATATTGGTATAAAAGTGCCTATTGGATTTCCCTGACCAGGATAAACGATACCGGTATAAACACCGTTATAACTGTGTCTACACTACCGCTTTACTGGCATATCTACATTAGTAAAAATCACACCCCAAACCAACACAGCAATGCCAGTAAGACTCATTAGAGCAGGGGTCTCAAACACGAGGCCCGGGGACTGCATGCGGCCCGTGGGGTTATTTTCTGCGGCCCGCGAGCTCCTCGCGGCCCCCCCCCCACCCTCCCCCAGTGTTTACCTAGAGTGGCTCCGGCCCAACGCGCACTGGGGGCAGGGCAGGCTCCCTGCCTGCCGGCCCTGCCCCCGCCCCGGGAAGCGGATGGAACCTGGGGAAGGAGGGGCGCAGGGGTGTGTGTGGCTGTTGCTTCGGGCACCCCATTGGCCATGAATGGGGAACCGCGGCCAATGGGAGCTGCTGGGGGAAGTGCCCGAAGCAACAGCCACACACCCCTGCACCCCTCCTTCCCCAAGTTGCATCCGCTTCCTGGAGCGATGCGGGGGCAGGGCAGGAAGGCAGGCAGGCAGGCACCCTGCCCTTATCCCTGCATCCGTGCTGAGCCCCACTGGAGTCTGTGCGGTTCATTGCAGCATCAGGGCTTGTGATCATAAAACCACGAACACTGGTGGGGCACTTGGGCAGGTGCAAAACCTGAAACTACTCTTAACTCACTCAAGGCCGCTCAGCCCCATCTCCTGCCAACTTCCCAGGAGCTCCCCAAGTCTCCACTTGTCCCCTGATCCTCTACCTCTCTGCTGCCCCCCATGACCTCCTCACCCCTCCTGCCTTCTCCTCAGGGACCCCCTGAGCCCCCACATCGCCCAACTGCTACCCCCATTTCCCCTGCACCCCTCTTCTTGCCTCCTCCCCAGGGACCCTGAGCCCCCTGTACCCCCCCCCCATGTTCCCCTCACACCCTTCCTGCCCCGGGACCCGCCGAACCCCGCACTTTTCCCAGCCCCCCGCCTCCCGCCGGATCCCGGCCCGGCGCTCGCCCACGGCGCAGAGCTTGCGGCCCCGCAGCCACACGCCGGTCTCCCATGATTACACAGTTCCTATTAGTATTTACTTCCCTAAAAACGTTAAAGAGTTCTCTGTCCATATCCAGGCTAGATCCCGGCGGTCTATAGCACACGCCAAGCACTATCCCAGGGGAGGCTCTAGTAGTTTTTTTACCCAATGTGAGTAATACCCAGACAGACTCCGTCTTATCCATTCCATCACTTATTTCTTTACAGTTTACCTCATTATTGACATACAATGCTACTCCCCCACCTTTATCTTTGTTCTGGTCTTTCCTAAACAGCACATACCCTCCCATACCTGTACTCCAGTCATGACTACCATTCCACCACGTTTCAGTTATTCCCATGATATCCGGTTTCGTTTCTCGGACCAGGAGCTCCAATTCCTCCATTTTGTTACCTAGGCTTCTTGCATTGGTGTATAAACATCTTAATTTATGCTGCTTGGCCTCTCTCACATTCATTATCCCATTTGGTATGGACATTGTACTGCTAGTATGACCTATTAGTCTAGTAGCCATCCTCCCCCCTTCTTATGTCCAATCTCTTCCCCCCGGCTATATCAGTTCTTATCTCCTCGTCCTCCCTCTCAATGTTATAATCTGGTATGGAGATTAACTGGACATCTCCCAACCATCTCCCCCAAATTCCTAGTTTAAAGCTCTTTTGATGAGATGAGCCAGCCTCCCTCCCAGAAGTCTATGTCTGTTGAATGTAAAATGATTGTAAGTGAGGATGAAATGGATAAGTTTGGCAATGTGTTTGAGGTGGATATCTGAGAGTTGTTCATTGGTCTTGCAGATATTTGAGGCAGGCAGCAATGCAATCAGGGTTACAGATGTTGATGGATAGGAGGTGACATCCATGGTGACACGGACAGTGTTGTGAAGGAGGCTGTTAATGTTATGGAGCTTCTGGTGGAAGTTGGCGTGTCCTGGATAAAACCGGCCCTTTGTGTGGTGAACTGTTTGAGGATGTTTTTTGAGAGTCCTGATATTCCTTCAGTACGAGTGTTGCAGCCAGATAAGATGGATCTGCCTGGTTTTCGTAATTTGCGTATCTTGGGAAGCATGTAATAGGTCCCTGGAGGGGAAAGGGTTCACGAACGGTGGGGCTGTAGAGATTCTCTTGGAGTGGTTTGGGGAAGGAAGGATTTGATGACATCCTTAAACTCCTGGGTGAATAGTAGTGTGCAATCTTCTTTGATTTCTTTATAGTAGGTGATGTCAGAGTTGTCAGTTGGCCTTGTTGATGTAGGTCATTGAGGTTGAGAATTACAATAGCACCTCTTATCTACTGGCTTGATCACTATCTTGTGGTTGGATTTCATGGATTGTATAGCTATCCTCTCAGCAGTGGAGAGACTGTGGTGGATGTGATGATAACTATTTCAGTCAATTTTTTTCCTGAAGCAATCAACGTAATGATCAAGTGTGTGGTTTCGTTCTCTGTGAGGAGTCCAGGCAGATGTTTCTTTTTTCTTATGACTATCAGTGGGGACGTGGTAGTTGTGGGTGATGTAGTCTTTGTTGTGAAAGAATTCTTCTAGTTCTCCACGTGAGTATGATATCAGGTTCTGTGATGGAGCAGATGATCAGTCCCTTGGCGAGTACACAGAATGTGGTTCTAGTTAGGGGTTTTCTTGATAAGTTGACGATGATAGGGTGTGGCTTAACATCCATGTGGTGAGTCCTGGTTTCTCTCGGAGATGGTGTTCTGTGGGTTCTGGAGTTGTTGTAGTTGGTTTCCACCTTTTTGTTTGTGCTGGATGGCTGTCATCAGGTTTTTTGATATTTTGGGTTTCTTGCATGATCTCCAGGCAGGTTTCCTTGGTCATCCTTCCAGTGTGTGGGAAGCATGTAATGATTTCTTGTTTGAGGTAGTTCCTTCGGGAGATGTGAGGTACAGGAGATGGTTCCTCAGTTTTTTCTGAAGTCCTTCTGCAGAGCTGTTCTGCATATTTGAAGTTGTACATAAGGATCAGAGGGTTATAGATGGTGACTCCTCTGGGGATGATGTTTTGTTTCTTGCATTTACTCAAGAATTCAATGTCACTGGGAAGTTTGGTTTCATTTTTCTTCATGTTGTGGAAGAATTGTGATAAAGAGCATACATAATTTACATCATCTTGGAATGGATAAAGTGTTTTCCATGCATGTTGATTTCTAATTCCCTCTTTAATCTCATTCATGTGAGTATTATAACATACGTTCAACATTCATTAAATCAGCCCTATTCATATATTCAGCTTTGAATCCAACATGTAACATGAGTATAACACATAATGAAACCATCAATAAGTCCACATAACAAACCTAAAAAAATAGTCATCTGACATTATTGTAACCCTCACTTCACTGGTCTCCCACTTCCGTCCACTGTTTGATCTTTTCACTAACTGCGACATGCCTATAATTAGGCATCTGAAGAAGTGAGGTTCTTACCCATGAACCCTTATGCTCCCAATACTTCTGTTAGTCTTAAAGGTGCCACAAGACCCTCTGTTGCTTTTTACAGATTCAGACTAACACGGCTACCCCTCTGATACTTGACTAAATTCCTGATCAATTCCCCATATGAAGAGAAACATTCTAAGCCACACTTAAAATTCTAGTCTTTCAAATGAAATCAATCCTCATACCTCTTACTGCTGCAGCTGCTGGTCACCTGACCTCGCGTGTCATATCCAACAACGAAGCCTCTCTGCCTGAAGTCTGAAAACACCTCTCAAGGTATCTGCACATTCCCTGCAGCAAAACAGAAGCATGAAGAGTTAGGTCCATGATAGTGCACACAGCTCAAAGATTACTCTGTTTAGAATTCATTATGCCACAATAATGGGAATAAGACTTGTTTCACTAGAGCTGGGTTAATGATAAAAAATGAGCATGAATAAACATTGGTTCAAATAGACAGAAAATCTGCTTTAATGGCGTTTGCAGTACAAGTACATTTTTGTTCCTAGAGTGTTCACAGGGAGAGAAAGGTTGCAAATACCCATGAGAATCTAGTCAGGGAGCAGAAACAGATGACCAGACAGAACGGACAGAAAATTAGGTAACAAATCCTTGAAGCAGCAAATACTTGAGATTAATCCACAGGATGAAACATGCTCAAACCATCTGTCAGATAACTGTAAATAATGAACCAATTCATAAAAGAAAAATCTGAATAATTCACACACACAAAAGTGCTACCTTTGTTATATAAGTAGTTCACTTAAGTCTTCGTGCTTGTGTTTAGAGCACAATCTACGGAACAGAATATGTACTAGCTCTCACTTCTTATCTAAAGTAAATTATCCTTTCAACACTGCACATTACTTTAGAAAATGTGACTCCGTATACAACAGTCTTTCATTACAAGTGAATTTACAGACCTACCCCAATGGTGAAGCAGTTATCTCATAAGTGTATTTAGTTCACCCTGTTGATCTTTAATAGGATATTTACTACTGATAATGCTAACATTAAAAATATGTCTAGCATGGCCTGAATATTCAGTTATTTACTATTTAGATATTAGAAGTTGTTTATGGCAATTGTTGCTATGTAGCAAATGTATCTAGGAGCACTGATGCATGCAGTAAGCACCATTTTGATCCCCAGTGGTGAGAGGCCCTCTCTTAAAATGAAAATGAAAAGCTGCCAATTCCAAAGTGTTTTCGATAACATCACCATCTTATTGGATCTAGCTTGAACCAACTGCTTTTCTCAAAAAACTTCCAGTTCCCTTCAGACAGTGGAGGATATGGGAGATGGCACTGCCTGCACTAGAAGACAGAATGGTTACTTACCTTATAATAACTGTGGTTCTTCAAGGGGTCAGCTAAGATGCATCTCCAATTCTAAATGACTGATGAGCAGAGGTCCATTTGGAAGATGGGAGTGAGGAGTCCTGCTTGCCACTAACTGCCTTACAAAATTCAGGTATGTGGATGTTTCTAAAGCACACTTTAGTGGAATAAGCTTTGATACCAGCCATGTGATAGCAGCCTGAAATGCACTGTAATCCACTTAGGTTCAGATATTATCTCGGAAACTGCTTGTCCCTTAGAAGTACGAGAAATGGCAACAACAACAACAACAGACACGAAGTGTCTGAAGGGCTCTGTCCTATCACAGGCCTAAAAACAAACATCTAAAGTGGGGAATTTCTTCTCCACTGGAGAGGAATGGGGTTTTGGAATGAAGACAGGTAGATTGGTTCAAATAAGTGTGACAAGTTCAGAAATAAATTTGGGATGAGGTCTCAACAACCACCTTATCTTTACGGAATATTGTGTGAAGGGTCAGCCATGACAGCTTGTAATTCGGTGGCGGCGGGTTAATTTGAAGGAACAGCAGTTGACTCCTGGAGAGAGGGAGAGAAGATTCTTTGGGTGGCTTCTGTGAGGAGAGGAAGCTCCACTAGGTTCTCTAAAGCGTAGAATGTCCCTTTCAGTGCAAGAACTAGAAAGGTTACTGACCATTGTTATGTCTAGTCAGGTTAAATAAATTTACTGTTTATCAAACCAAGCAGTTGGAAGTGTAGCCAGTTGGTGGGTTTTGGAAGGGAGTTGCAAGGCCCTCGAAAACAGAATCGGGATAAGCAGCCAAGATAGGTACATATCCCGAGAAGACTAGAGAGGTTAAATGGCTGCACTAGTGATCCACAGACCCTGATAAATATGGTTACCGCCCAGGAAGGGGCAGGTCATGACAAGAAAGTTTTATGTGTAGCCTCATGCCCTTTTGGGATGCAGGTCCTTGTATATGGAGGTGGTCCAGGTATGCACTGCACCCTGTTCCTGATGCAGCTGTGACCAATGTCTTTGTAGGCAGTAGTGTGGAGAAGGGTACCAGCTGGTTTGACCGCCTGTTCGGTACTGACAAGCTGGGAGCCCAGAGTAGAAGTGGCATGCTTATTTGATGTTTTGCAGTGTGATACATTGACTTTAGCTAGGCTTTAATGCACATAGATGAAGTCTGCTTAGTAATGTCACACATGTGCAAGCTAACATGGGGCTCAGAAGTTTGTGGCAGGTTTTTTCTGTGGTGTCAATCATCTGGATAGAGCAAAATCTATACTTGGGAGAATATATTTTTGCTGATTTTGAATAGATGTTTCTAAAAACTGATACGCAGAGAGATTTTTCATAGTTTACCATGTGGCTCAGCTGTCTGAATTCAGCCAGTCATCCAGATATGGAAAACGTGAATGTCATCTCTCCTTACATGTGCTGCCACAACAATAGGCATTTTATAAAAACAATTTACTGTGGAGAGACCAAACAGCAGCACTTCGTATTGGTAATGACTGGGCCCTGCTGTGAATTGTAGATGATCTACCATGGGTTGGATGGATGATATGAAAGTTAGTGTCATGGAGGCAGAGAGCCACAAACCAGTCTTGAGTATGAAGAGAACATATGGTGGAAAAAACATTACCATTCTGAATCACAAAACTGGATCAGACAAGGCTCCCCTTTCTTCTTTGGAATAAGGAGATCTCAAGAACATAAAACTTCCACTGAATTCCAAAAAGTTACCTCTCCTAGGGCTCCTAGAGGAATCAGAGAAGCCACTTTTAGTTTATTTTCATCAGAAGGGTCCCTGAAGAGGGATAGGTAGGAGGCAACGATCAAACTGGATGGAATAGTCCTACGAGACAACTTTCAGCACTTCTTTTACTGCAGACCAAGCCCGATGGAAGAAAGCAAGCCAATATCCAAAAGCTAGGATTTGGGGATTGCTTGTCTAATAGGTATCAAACCTGCAGTCTGAAAAGCAGATGAAAGTTAACCAGAAACGCAGAAAGATGGTTTCCTCCAAGAGAAGCTCTACTTCTTTCCAGGTGGGTATGCAGAAAACCATTGCTAAGGGTATGCAGGTGTCTTCTGTATAGATTGCCCTTGGTATTTAAAAGTTTGCAATTTGGGGTAGAGATGTAGATACCCAATGAGCAAAGTGTAGCCCTGGTGCCTCTTAAGAAATGTAACTTCATCTGTATGTGCACACAAGGGTCCATGCTCTTAAAGGGTTAGTCCTCAACTGTATTTTGCAGCTCCCAAGGGATTCCAGAGGTCTGTAACCATGATTCTCTGCACATAAGTCTCCACCATGATCAGGGATCTATGGCTGCCTCTACAGATGCTTTTGCCACAAGCTGGCCTTCAGCAATGATGGCTTTTAACTCTGGATTCCTGAAGTTCAGCCAAGAAGGGGATACAGTTATCTGATTTAGGATAGGGTATTTTGTAAATAAAGCTTGATAACTGATGACCAAGTTGAGTGTTGCTGACAAATAAGCCTCTCTTTCAATGACAGCTGATTTCTTTGGGTGCTTGCACACTGGTCTTGTCCTGGACTGCAGAGACCTCTAAAGAATCCAGTGTTGGACAGATGCTCCAACCATTTTGTGGTATTTGATACTTCATTTCTGCTTTTAGCTGGTGGTGGTAAAGTTGCTGATATCTGCCACAGGGGTCTAGGTTGGTTCTAAGATGCCCTCATTAATTCACAGTGCTATTCTTGAAGGAGTGGAAAAATACAGTATTTCAAAAAGCTCAGAAGTTTTTGCTTCAATTACTGGGTCTCTATTTTGAGTGTCTCTGCAACATGAGGGTAGCAGCTTCATGGAATGCTCTAAAGTCATCAGAAGTCAGTGCAGGAGTTGAAGAAACTGGTCAGGAGAGGACAGCGATGGGTCTCTGGGAGAAGATTAAAGGTGTTGCTCAGGATGCTTTAGACCTGTCTGTTCCTCCAGCAGAAGGGGAGTGTGACCTCTATTTGCTGACATGGTAGGAGGGAGATTGCCTCCTGGCTGCTCTAGACTGAGATCCCCAGTATATGCCTATGGCTAAGGTGGAGCATTGTAGGGATAAAGCTGGTTCTGGTAAGGCTGACCAGGCCATTACCATGGCTAAGGCAGATGAGTCGAAGCTCTGGAGTGTCCCTGTATTTAGGCAGAGACCTTCCCTTGTGCTTTAGGACTGAAGAGAAGACTCCCTGCTAGACAGCAGAGAGAAGGTGTGTCCCTGGTGATGGAGATGAGCAATAAGCTTCCTCCAGAGGTGGTGCCAATCTTTGAGGTGACTTCTGTATCATAATACTAGAGAGGCAAGTGTAGTGTCATCAGTGCTAAGGGCGATGTCAGAGACATGACAAACATCCTCTAACACTGAATTAGCCGGTACCATTAATGCTTCCATTGTCTGTACTGGTGACAGTACAATGTCTATGCAAGTGCCAATGGCTAACTGCCACTAGTATTGTCAAGTGTAGGCACCAAGTAACTTGTGCCTCTTCAATGGTGAGCTGGAGATAGAGCCAGCATCCTCTGCCCCTATTGAACAAGCGGGATTAGTGCTCTGTATCTCGGAGGAGAGCAAGGGTTTGAACTTCTTGTGGGAAGAATGGGAGGGGGATCAGTGCAAGGAGCCATATCTATCCGATGTTCAGATTTCCCTTGCCTCGGTGAGGTGGTGGTACTGGTCCTCTGTGCTCGAGTGGCTGTTGGTACCAAGGTGGTCTTCAGAGGTCCCATATCAGGGCACAGAAGAGATCAGATCCATTTGGAGGTTGATCCTTGCTAGTGTCTGAATTCCCTTATTGATTGTTTGAGAAAGCATAGCTTAAGCTGAGTGTCCCGAGACTCTGCTGCTCGGTGTAAGACGGTTCCTTTTCAACCAGGACAATCTGGCACATGGCTCTCACCAAGATAAAGACAGTTGCTGTGGCAGTCTGTAATAGGAATGAGTCCTTGGCAGAACAGACACTGTTTGAAACCAAAGGATTTTGAATGTACCATTTTAGGCCCAGACAGGGATGCAAAGAGCTGAGGAAAAGTTTTAAATTTAAATCTTTTGTGGGGTTTTTTGGTAACTCAAATCAAAGAGGGAGCTATTTGAAGGGAATTAATCCCAATTTGAGAGTAATTCTGCTAAGGGGTTTTGGACGGACACAGCTTGTTCCATCTTACCACCACAGGTGATAAGAGAAGAGAGGGATAGTTGCAGCTGCTCTGCCCTTAAAGTAACATTCATGGCCAGGCATGGCCCAATTGACACTGCTATTCACAGATCCCAATCTTGTGCACATAACGTGCAGGTGCACCTAGACTGGGATTCACACAAACACATACGCTAAGAAGAAAGTTATGGTCTTTCTGCATACTGATGGAATCGTAGGCCACCACATCTCAGAGTCACGCTCTGAAGCTTCACAAATGCTGAATAGAAGCAATGTCAAGATTGAGCCCCATTCGACTTCCGTAAAGGATTTTCACTTACCTGTGAAGGGGGTGATCATGACCCACTGGAAATTGTCAAAGAGAAATGAGCAAAGCTAATTTAAACCTGACTCCATCCACCCAAACGAGATCACATAAGCAGGTCAGCAGCACCACGTATTATTGCTTGCATTATATGAAAGTAGCTCCTACAGAACCCAACAGATGGGAAGATTAATGCAGAGACAATGTCTAACATTTATTTTAGTCAACCTCAGAGGTAAAATGCCCATCTTTGTATAACCGACACAATGATACACAATTTCCATTTCACACTTATAAATCCTGAGATCCTTGCCTCTGCAGTCTTTGGACTGAGATTTTCCTTGAACTCTTCAAAAACCCTGATATGTTCAGGGTTCTGTGTATCAGCTGCCCTCCCTCCCCCATGCAGAAACTGGCACAGCACAGATGCTGACAAGCTCAGGATAGTTCAGCCAGCATAAATTTCAGTCATGGGATTTCTGACAGGCTAGTTAACATGCTTATCTGATGCTCAGTATGTTCTGTTCACACAGCTTTTATCTTTCTCATGCTCTTGACTGCACTATGAATTTATGTTCTCTCACAAAGGGGTTTCGTTTTTTAAATCGCTTTGGTTAAGAGACAATTGCATTCATCTATTTGAGTGCTGCCAACTCTTGTGATTATGATGAACCTCCATGTTCTGAGTTTTCTTAAAGCCCCAGCTCCTGGAGTCATGGGATTGTGAGAATCTCAGCTTCCATGAAAGTAACAATTTTAAAAAGTGAACCCTACATTTGCAAAAGCCCAGAAGGCAATTTTTTTCTTATTATTTTGGGGAACGGATTCATTTTTGAATGCTTGGGACTGACAGTGCTGCTACTCTATAACAGAGGGAGAATATGTATTAGGCGATTTCTTGGCCACTAGGAGAAGTGGTGCAATTGCTCACTTCCATTTAGGTAATCTCTAAATTAACTGTTGCACTTAAGCCACGTCTACACTAGCAAGCTTACAGCGGCACAGCTGTACCAATGCAGCTGCGCCACTGTAAAATCGTTCGTGTAGCTGCTCTTTGCCGACGAGAAAGAGCTCTCCCATCACCATAATAAAACCACTTCCAAGAGTTTCAGTAACTATGTTGGCTGGAAAAGCTCTCCTGCCGACACAGCGCGATGCATGCTACCATTTAGACTGGTGAAACTTGTCGTTCAGGGCGGTGGTTTTTTCCTACACTCCTGAGTGACGTAAGTTTTGCTGACATAAGCGGTAGCCTCGACATGGCCTAAATTCCCCTCCCTATCTTGCATGCCACCATTTATCCCTTTTGCTTCCTTCCACCCAGCAATGCCCAGCTCCAGCATCCTTAGGCCACGCCCAGCTTTCAAATCCTTCTTTGCACATATGGCAGAAGGATGGGGGCCTATCACTAGCCTGGTATGTTACATCCCCTCTCCTCTCTCCCACATCTGCCTCAGGCGATGTCTACACTGCCAAGTTTTTTGGCCAAAAGTTAGACCACTTTTACTAAACCGCTTTAATTAAACTGCTGTTGCATGCCCACACTGTACTCCTTGTGTCGCTGGGCCAGAGCTGTCCCTTGAGTAGGGCAAATCGGGGCAACCGCCCCGGGCCCTGCATTTTGGGGGCCCCCGTGCTCTGATAAAATAGGAACTGTCCCAATATTTAGCCCTTTGTCCCACGTCCTGACCGATGTACAATCGGGACGCCATTTGTCCCAATATTCAGGTGAGGTGGGAGGGTGAGCGGGGTGAGGAGGCGAGTGGCAGGCAGGCAGGCGGAAGGGGAGTAAGGAGGGGGAGGGGTGGGCGGCCGGACGGCGAGGAGGAGAACGGCGGACTAGTGGAGTGCTGGACAGGTGGCGAGGAAACTAACGGGGAGGCGAGAGTCAGCCAGGCGGGTGAGGAGACGAGCGGCAGGCAGGTGTGCGGACAGCGAGGAGGAGAGCAGCAGGTGAGGAGGCAAGGGATGGCCCGGCGGCCGGCAAGGAGGCTGATTTGTCCAAGGCCCCGCACCCCCCAGGGACAGCCCTGGCTGGAGCGCATCCACACTAGCAGCTCTTGCAACAACAAAGAAAGCAGTGCACTGTGATAGCTATCCCACTGTGCAACTGGCTGCAGGGTGCTTTGGGAATGGTTGCAATGCCTCATGGGGCAGGTACAGCATCTCATGATGTAGGTTTCTCAATCCCATTGTTCCATGGGCATCCTACTAGATTGCCAGCCACTTTTTAACTGAAGTGCGGGGGGGAGGGGGAGGAGGAAGAGTGTGTGTGATGGAGTGTGTGTGCATGAAGGGGGAGAGACAGACAGTGTGTGCTGGGGGAGAGTGAGTGTGTTGGCATGTTGTGTCCACAGGCGCCGACTCTGTGGGTGCTCCAGGGCTGTCCTGTCCCGCCCCAGCTCACCTCCGCTCCACTTCCTCTCCTGAGCGTGCCGCGGCTCTGCTTCTCCCCCCTCCCAGCGCTTCCCGCCTGGGAAACAGCTGATTCGAAGCAGCAAGCACTGGGAGGGGAGGGGGAACGTGGCATGCTTGGGGAAGAGACAGGGCCGGGATTTGGGGAAGGGGTTGTGATGGGGGCGGGGCAGAGCGGGGCTAGGGGTGAGCACCCACCGGCGCCTGGAAAAGTTGGCGCCTATGGTTGTGTCCTAAGTTCAGACAGCTGTCAAAAGCAAACTGTCCTGAGGCAGGGGGAAACCCCTGACACCAGCCCCTGGCTCCCTCTCTGGCTCTGCACAGCATGTCACACACACACACACACGCCTGCCTGCCTGCCTGCCTCTGTGTACGTACTGTGGCAGAGGAGCAGGAACATTCCACGTTAAAGATTTGCTCTATGATTCCAGGAGCAGCACAGCACGCCAGCTGTCAGAAGGGAAGAGACACATGCCTGCAAGACTGCAGAGTTCAAAACAATAAGCAGCGCGGTCACTGCAGGCATTGTGGGACATCTCCAGAGGACAATGACAGTGATAAAAGCAAACAAGGTGTTTACAATGGCACTTTGGGAATAAAACCTTTGCGCAAAAAGCCTTATCACTCTCATGGAGATGGTCTGATTACAGCGCTGCAACGCAGGAGTTTCGTCCCAAAAGGTGGCTTTGCAGCGTGTACACTTCTGCTGTTTCATTGCCAAAAGCTGCCTTATAGCAAAAAAAACTTGGCCGTGTAAACCAGGCCTTAGTCTTTGCAGAGTATGAGCTCTCTAGGGCAGAGAGCTCATCTCCGTCTGTGTTTGGAAAGTTCCTGGCACGGTTGGGTACTACCACAATCTAAATGGTAACACTCTCCTCCAAAGTGTGGCAGGTTTTTCATACTGCACCTACTTCTACAGACTAGAGATTCAACCTACAAGAACTGTTTACCTACTAAAACTTTTCATATGGAGCATATTCACTCTGTGGTGAAACAACAGTTGTTTTATATCTTTCCAAGTCAGGTGGGAGTTTTACCTGCCACTTATGACATGTTACAATATCCACTATAAGGGAAGTTTTTCACAACCTCATTTAAATATCATTTAGCCAGTAAGAGACCCCAAGTCTGAGATTTGAGTTGACTGAATCGCTCCCACCCTGTCAACATCTGTACTTTGTGCCAGTGCTACAGGAGAAAGCTGACAGGGAGAGCCCAGAGTATCGCCAATATTTAAACTACAAGAATCA